>NC_090895.1:23977373-23999873 GCF_036669925.1 Montipora capricornis | reverse complement strand
CATCGGTTCTGTTAACATTCTTCAGATTCAATCGACTTGTATTTGACAGCACAGGTTCATTATTACGCCTGCGCCACGAGTATCTGAGTCCACTTATGTCGCTGCCATTGGTCTCGTGTTGCGTGCAGTTGAAGAAGGCATCGTCCCCTTCCTTAACTGTTTGATTTCTTGGCGAAACAACGATTCCGCTTGCTGTTAGACAAGAACTCAAAATCACATACCACATATGATGCGTAACGGAGGCCATTATGGCAGATTGCACAATTCTCATCTTGTCATTAACTAACTGCTTCACAGGATAATAGCATTTAAAGGTCTTAAAACTCAGCTCTCACTTATATATCAATAGCAGTTTTTTTTTAAAACCATAAAAGTCCTTACGTAAGACCCAACAACCAAATATAATTAATTTAAGTTCCAGTATTGAAGTATTCACGCCCCCAAGCCTTCCAAGCGTGAATTATTTCAAGCGAATCCGTAGGTGAAAATCTATTCAGAGGGTGCTTAGAAGGCGCCAATATGAATTTCAGTGAAAACCTGAAATTGACGTTACGCCTAATGTCAACGTGCGACGTCTGACTCATCAAAACATAACATAGCGCTTGATCAACCAACACATATGACAATGCGTAATCAACTTGCGCTCGGTTACTTAAAAGGCAACAATGGCCCAGTCGTAATGTTAAGCAAATTCCGAGGAAAAAAGGCAAACATGCTTTTCAATTGTCATTAACTAAAATTTTTGCTTAAGTGCAGAGCCGTAATGAGTTTTCATATGAAAACGTCATGCGGAATGCAATTTTTGCCGACGGCAATTGGTAATGTATTAAAAAAAAATACAGAGAAACCCCCTTTTTGCGACCACACATTGAGAAATGCATAATTATTGTTATTTGAAAATCACGTCAAAGTCTTCTACACGGAACTCAGTTTATCATGAACGAATTCAAATCGACTTTGTCGCGGATCTCACAGAATCTCAACAGTTGCTGAGTGATTTACACTGATCCGCTGTTAAATACCAACCGAGGTTAAGTATTGCGTGTTAAAACAGCCGCCTTAACAATCTAACGCACAAAGGACATCAGAGTTAAAGTTTAGGCTGTAAAATATTTTGAAACTTTCTTATTGACTAGTGCATTAACTGTAGTTTATGTTAGCTGTGAATCCAGGATTGGCTTAATATGGGTCATTCACCGCAAAGCTCTCTCAAATTACACAATGCTGTCTCAAAGGTTACCAAATATCGAACTCCAAGAAATGACATATCTAAACGAATTACACCAGAAGCACAAACATATTTGGTAAAATCTTAAGGTCACTCTTTGGTAATTGCAGCCGCAAGATGACTTATCAAAAAATTCATTTATAAATACTATTGCAATGCAAAAAAAGTTAAATAGGCAATTATGATTAAAATAAATTAATATAAATAAAATATGTTTGAGGTTCTCTGTAATCTACAACAGATCGCAAAGTTAGGGATGGTTCAAACATAAATTAATACCATGGGCAGGCGTTTGCTAGAGTGCGGGAAGTCTTTGTTTGTTTTTTTTTTTGCTCTAAAATCGTTGCAACGATCGCGTACGTTGAATTTTCAAAATGGCTGCAGCTGCGGGTCGCAAATCCCGCTGGCAACGCCCGCAATATTTGCTACCCGAACCTTCAGCCATTTTGAAGTTCGTTTTAATGATTTACAGCAAAAGAGAGACTGCTCACAGTCTAGACGTTTTCAAAGTCGCAAACATATTTTGACGTATTCTTTTGTTGTCAAGAGTATTGGTGGTAAAACGATCCGGATATCGAAACATCGAGTCGTGACTTCCGCACAGTAAAAAACCCCGTTTTATTATATGGACGGAAGTCTTTTACCGGGGAATAACAGTCATAGATTCAAAGGAGGCAATGCGGCCCAATGGTTTGGACAATTGCCTTTAGATCTGGAGTTCTGGTGTTAAAGTTAACAAATCGAGAGTGGTTCAGCGTTGTCTGTATTTTTATCGACAAGGATATTCGTCATCCACAACATTTTGACCACTGTCATGACGAATATCGTTGTCGCTAAGAGTAAAGACAACGCTGAACCACTTTCGATCTGTTTTTTACCATAATATTCAAAGCTAAAAAAAGTTTTTATTTAAGAGCGTGACCAAAATCATAACACGAAGAAAGAGCAAGCGTTGTCTATAACTCTCTCGCAATATGATTGGTTCATTTCCCAAAATGGGCGTTTTTGATTGGCTATTACATTGCGTGACAAATAGACGCGAGCATGACGTGAACAGCGTTGTCTAGACTCTTATTGACAACGGTAAATTAGCCAGTCAGATTGCGAGATTACAAGCAATTGTGGTTAACACTCGTTCTGCCCACTCGTTGAATTTGTTCCTGGTAGTCCCCGGTTTACCCTGCGAGCAGAGTCTCTTTCGATCTTCCTTGACAAGTCGGGAAGAGGAAAGAAGTCTCTGCCAGGCGCCTCGACAATTCGTATTGGGCATTCATTAAAAATTCAAACGTATTCAGGAGTCAGTCAATACTAACGGCAAATCCACAAAGCTAAAACACACAATTGGGATATTTTCGAACAACTCTGGCAAACACACGACAGCCAAGGAATCATTTCCTTGGAGACTCAAGATAGTTAAAGCTTTAAATTGTCATTTCAATTGTTACTTTAAAAATTAATCATGCAAACAAATTAAAGAAAAAAACAAATTTGACAAGTCGAAACTGGGCTTACTCATCCATTTCTTTGGATGAGCCGCAAATCAAAAAATAGTTGACGTGGCTGGCAGAATCTACTTTCCTCTTCCCGACTTATCTAGGAAGATCGAAAGAGACTGCTCCCAGGGTAGATCCCCGATTCAACTTCCCGACCGTACTTGTAAATAGACAACTAGGTTACCCCGGCCATTGTTTCATTGGCCCTGAAAAGCCCCTATAGGGAGTGGTTAATTAGGAATGTATTGCATTGTGTTGTATTGTATTGTAATACGAGCATTACATCCGGGAATTGAGTGGCTTATTTTTCTTATATAACACGAGTGATCATATTGAGAACGACGTCCTGGCCATTCCCCCAGTTTTTGTTTGTATTAATAGTCAGTATTTGTATTAAAGCCTGCTTTTCAATCTCTACCATGTATATTTATTGTCCATATAATAAAAAGAAAGTTACACGTTATCTCGAAGAAATGAATTTTATGTTCTCGTGGCAAGAACAATATCTCAGTTGAGCGCATTGTTCCTGCCACTCGAGCTTGAAATTCATACTTTCTCGCCAACGTGTAATATCCTCAACGTATGGTGACAACAAAGAGCCTCATTAGGTTCTGTCTTCCTATATCAGAGTTTCCTGAATTTAATTGGACGAATACACCACGAATTACGTTTCACAATACAAGGGTTTCTACCGCAATAACAATTCACTTAATATTAGGGAGTTTAAGAAACGACGACAGCTACGGCAGCGACGCCACAAAATAAGAATTTTATTGGCTAAAAAGGGAAAATATTCGTGCTGCAGGTGCAGCACGCATTTCAGTGCATTTAATTTCTCCAGAAACATGTTAAAAAATTCACTTCACGCAAGCGCAGAAGAGAGAGAACGAAGATAACAGAACACATTGTATATGAGCTCGATACTCTAAGTAAACACTTCAAAACTACGATAAGAAATTTAACAACATGAAATCTCCAAATTTCAGGTTTTGACGACAGCCCTCATACAACAATAAACGACTCATTTTCTATCTCTTTTTCCTAAAACTGAAACCGCTCGTAAACATACAGTTAAAGGATGGTTCGCCCGAATTGTGCAAAGGTGAGCTGGAATTACCACAGGTAACCCAGGCTCACTGTGTGCGCCACGTAGGTATTAGAATACAGAGAACATATGAGGCGAAGTTTAGGTCTCAAAATTTGCTAGAAAATGGAAATAAAAATCGATAAAACTTACCATGTGGTGAGTTGTTGCTGTCTTTAATACGTACTCGAAGTTTCGCGAAAAATGGTCCCCCGTTCACCTTCCTTCATAGTATAGTGACAAGGTAGGAGACAGAAGCCAGCTTAAGGATTCCGATCGACCGAAAGCAAGCACGATTAATTTCATGAAAATCGAATCCAGTCGCTAAATAAACACGTCGGACTCGTGGATTTTCATGAAAAAAATCGTGCTTGTTTTGGGTCGATCGGAGTCCTTAAGCTGGCTTCCGTCTCCTACCTTGTCACTACACTATGAAGGAAGGTGAACGGGGACCATTTTACCCGAAACTTCATGTACGTATTAAAGACAACAACAGCTCACCACATAGTAGGTTTTATCGATTTCTATTTCCATTTTCTAGCAAATTTTCAGACCTAAACTTCGCCTCATATGTTCTCTATATTTTAATACCTACGTGGCGCACACAGTGAGCCTGGGTGACCTGTGGAATTACCGCTAAATCCTTACGATAGCGCTTACTTTTTTTTGAAGTTACGTTTTGGTTGACCTTGCGGTTAAACTCCCTTCTAATATCAATTTTTGGGCAGCAACATATTGTGTGACAATTGCGTCAACCGTACGTGAATGGGTTATAAAAATGGGAAACGTTCGTCAAACATTTGGAACGTTTTTAAGACGCAGTCATTAGTGAAGGTTCCGCGTCGCCAACGATATCAAGTAGCGATCATTTTGTAAATTGCACATGAATACAATCAGTTTGAATATGATTATGGCCCAAGCAAAGGGCTTTTCAATATTTGCTTCATCATCCTTTCGATTTTGTCAAACAGTAATGCTGAAAGCGTATGCTCCCCCCTTTCAACCGTGTTAAAACATATTGAATCGAAGTTGAATCGATGTTGTGAATGTGTTCAAACTGTAGCAGTCAACATCGTTCAATATCAATCAACAAAATCGAACGGCTGTTGAAAGAAATGTTATTAAAGACGTTCATGAAGTGCCTGGGCCTATACACTCTTTTTTTTTAGAAGGGCCTTTTTTATAACAACATTCAGGCTGAGATTAACCAAAACTTTAAGTTTAAAAACATAATAAAAACATACCCTGGTAAAGAGTCAGTTAAGAACGTCTTTAGTTTGCGATTTTTTTGTTTGTTTGTGTGAGTAGTACAAATAATTAAAGGCAAAACAATGCAAAACTGCACTGTAGCAGGACAGTTAATTCAAATAATTAGAGATGTTTCGAGATTGCATAATGCATTGAAGAACAATCCAGTTTGAAGTCAAACTTAGTATACCACACAACTTTAAATCGCCAAAAAAGAAATAAGAACGTTCAGTCTCAGGTCCCGAAATTAGACCTTTCTGTAAAAAAAGAGCGTAGTGTATTATTATATTTTATTACGAGTATTTATTATATGGCATCTATAGGTTCTAGGTTAGATAGTGTATTTTTAATAAATCAAATATTTTATATATATAAATGGTGTTATGTAATTTTTACTCTATTTGGAGACAGTCTCTTTTCTTTTTAGATTAATTTTATTTTAGCCAATATCATTTATCATTTTATTATTTTAGTGACTTGTAGGTAGACATCAGTCTTAACCTAAATAACATCAGATACTTCATCATACTTGACACTCCCTTAATGTAATCTTATCGCGACGTAAGACAGTCTCTTTTCTGATTTGATTATTATTTTTAATGGTATTGCTAATTTAATACAATACAAAGATCTTACCTAGGAACCAAAAGATTTTACATTAATTTAAATTTAATAAACACAACGCTGATTACAACACTCAGAAATAATAACTTGATTGTAACAACAAATAGTATGTCATAGGGTGCGAAAACCATTTAATGTGAAATACTGGTCTTAAAATAAACCTTCTATATTGTATCTATAGAAGCAGCGTTGTTTGAATTTCATTATATTAAGTTCAATGGTTTATCATTTAACTTCGGGTAATAAATATAATATTTCGCAAACAGTAGAGTGTAATTCAATTTTTTTGACTTCAGCGTCTAAAACACGTGAGCTACTTAGCATTCCAAAGAGGATCTCGAAAGGAGATGGAGAAAAGGAAGAAGCATTTTCCACCTTGAGACATTCAATTAGCTGGCCATAGAACTTTTTTTTATTATTTTAGCACAATATCGTTTATCATTTCATTATTTTAGTGACTTGTAGGTCCACGTCAGCCTTATTGGCGGACAGAAATTTGTAACCTAGCTGCATTACTAAATGAAATAATGATTTGCGATATACAACCGGCTTTATGTATACATGATCAAAGCTACATTGTTGGATTTGGCATCTGTACAGCAGAGACCGCTGAGCCAAGAGGGAGGGGAGGCTTTAGCCCTCTCAGTTTCAAGCAAAAAATAAAAATATGAAGTAAACCATCTGTTATTTTACGGTTAATCCCCGTTTATTGATTTGGTATCTCGTCGAGAATGCTGAAAGTAGCATTTCCGACCTTCAAGATTTCAAAATTTTCTGGCGCTTGCTTGTTATCCCCCTCAATACAAAATACGCTCCGCCGTCCCAGTGTAACAGCCAAAAATACTGAAACAAACGATTAACATCTTTATCATCTCAACTAGCTTAAGAAGATAAATACAAAAATACAATTAACTAACAATGTCATAAGATTGGAAAACATTAAAATTCTTCCTCGAACAATTTTGACTTTGATTATGTTATTCTTATGCCATCACCATTTAAGGACAAAAACTTTAATTTTGATATATGTACTGCAAAATAGTTTTTGAATAGTACCGGTTTTCATTTTCATGAGTCGGTCGTTCATCAGCTGTCAAAATACACGCAAGATTTGCGCTCCGACGCCGTCGGGGCGATAAATCGAGCCGACAAATCGTACCGTATAAAGCGACCTTTAGTCAGAAATTGCACCTAATATGGTCAAGGAACGCGTCAGCAATAAAATGGGCTGAAAATATGTTTGCAGCTCTGAGCAAAAATGGCCGACAAAAGCCGTTTTGGAATGGAATGGATCCAGGCAGAAATCGATGCTTCTAAGAGTCGACAATACTACCCCTGGGAACACCAGGGCTTGCTAGATATAAAATGATTAAACAATCTAAGAATCTAACTTTACCAGGAAGAAGCACAAAAGTCGGCTGAATCAAAATTTAGGCTAAAATATTTTGAAACATTTCATTGACTAGTGTATTAACTGTAGTTTATGTTAGCAGTGAATCCACGATTGGCTTATAATCTGGGTCATTCACCGCAAAGCTCTCTCTAATTACGACGTGCTGTCTCACAGGTTACCCAATATTGTACTCCAACAAATAAATGATCAATACAAGTTACACCGGAAAAAAAAACATATTTAATAAGCCGCAAGATGACGTATAAAATAATTCATTTTTAAATACTATTGCAATGCAAAAAAATAATAATAATAATAAGTAATAAAACGAAATGTTCATAGAGGTTTTCTGTATTCTGCAACAAATCACGAAGGTAGGGCTGGTTTAAACATAACTGAACACCACGGACAGACGTTTTCTAGACAGCGAGCAGTCTCTTTTTAGCTCTGAAATCGTTGAAACGATCGCATAGGTCGAAGTGCAGCTGCGGGTCGCAAATCCCGCTGGCAACGCCCGCAATACTTGCGACCCGAACCTTCACCGATTTTATAGTTCCTTTTAATGATTTACAGCAAAAGACAGACTGCTGGCAGTCTAGACGTTTTCAAAGTCGCAAACCTATTTTGACGTATCCTGTTTTGTCAAGATTCCTCATTAGTCAATGGATATATTGGTGCTGAAACGATTCGGATATCGAAACACGGATTGAAAGTTAAATTTGGAATTTCATCGATTCGTGACTTCCGCGCAGGGAAGTATCCCCTTTTAGTATATGCTAAAACAGTGGATAGCATTGAAAGCGCGCGCTGATTGGCTACTCAAACTCCGGATATCCTTTGGTATTCACCTCCGAGGAATTCGCGCGGAATTTGCTGTCGAAAATGTTGTAATCTTTGCAGGAATAAATTTGTTAAAATCATTTTTTCTATATATTATTCCACTGTCTTAGTATATATTAAAACAACTACTCACCTCAGTGTTGTTGGATATTTACAGAGCGGCAGTTGCTAATGATTATATGGAAGAAGTCTTTTTACCGGGGACGAAACACTCGTACATTCAATACGTCCATTACATCAGGGCACTGAGCGGCGCATTTTTTCGTACGTAACACGAGTGCTCATTTTGGGCAACGACGTCCTAAAGTTTTCCCACCCTTTTAACTCATGCGCAGTACGCGCATGAGATACAAAATGTCCTCCGTTTCTTGTTTTTTGTGTGACATTACTGCATGGAAATTTATGCTTCCATACATTTACATACATGACTGTAACTTCACGTGGGGTGGGGGGTAGGGGATTATTCAAAGCAATTAACAGATGCTGAAAGATGTATTGTTGAGTCAGAAAAATTAATAGAAAGACTTGAAAAGAAGTATTAGAGTCTTAAAGTCTATGTATACTTGGAATATCAGTCCAATTTGCGTGACAAAATAAACAGTACGTGTTTGAAGAAATCAACCATCCCTCTCATGTTTCAATCCCTTAAGTAGACTTGCCACAATTCCACCTCACGAGAATCCCGGGAGAAAATGTTTTGGCGAGCGAAGCGTGATTTTTCGGAAGCGAATCTACACGAGACGGAGGACTTTTGAAAGTCTACCCCTTAAGATGTGTCATGTTCTATTGGATGTGCATGGTCGCGCCTGAATCATCCATCGCATCTTGACTGTTCAAACTTTGTGATTGTAGTCGCGGTCGTACGGCCCGGGTCGTACGGATCGAGTTGTTAGAATAAATCTTTTACGATTGTGGAGCCAAGGTAAGTTGTTGACATTAAAGACAAAATTATATATTTTTTTATAATTTGCTTTACAAAGAAACACTTTCCACGAGAGCGAGGATCGACATAAAGGTCATTCAAACTGATCTCCATCAACATGCCGGTCATCTCAGCACCTAGTGATCTTTGAGAACCTTTAATAGAGCAGCTTTGAGCGAAACTGAGAATACCTGAGAAAAACTGATCCGACTTTTAGCAATCTGAACTGTTCTTAGAACTACTGTTATTGTCAGTATGGCCATGCGACGAAGTCAAAATGGGGAATTCTTTCAACAATACAGACTAGTCGTTGATATGCATTCTGTTTATTTGGTGGCAAAGGAATTTAGAGGATCGATGCTCTAAGGGGAAATTCAGGTTTTCTGTCTTACTTTTGTTTTACTTTATAGAGGCCATTTATTTGCCAGTATTGAAAAGTTTGGTTCACATTTATGAAATGTAACAAATTAATCATCTGTGGCTTCACAAAGATCTATTTGTATCGCTTTTACATTCCCGAGTTAATTCGACTCGCAAATGACGTACAAACAACCCAGGTCCAGGAATTGTTGATCCAACTAAAACTATTGACCCAGCATACAGTCAAGGTAATGTTGAAGTAATTGGTGCGGCAAATACAGGCACACAACGTGTGGCAATGTCTCTGTTGGCACTTGTTTAAAATTTCAGGAATCCAATAACCTCTTCAGCCGACTTGGTTCAAATTATAAACATTGGGAATAATATGTATTCAGCTTTGTCATAATTATGCAAACAGGGACTCCTATTTTTGACAGATTTGCCTGTTATGGTTATAACTTAAGCTACATTAATTATCAGTTGACATACAGTGATAGTTTTAGTGGTTTGCTAAATAGTGCACTAATCCTATATAATTTCAGACTTTCCATATGTTGTATCAATGTTAGCTCCCTTTGATTCTTTGCTCATGGATAATTGTCATGCATATATTTTAACACTTGAACTTTACACAGTAGCAATATACTGTCTGCCTAATGGGAGGTGTAAAATTTTTTACTCTCATGGCAGAGATTTATTAGGTATGGGACCCATTTGCAACATGTACTTCAATTGAAATAGATTCATTAATGAATTTGGTACAACATTTTCAGAATATATGTGCACAAACATCTGTTACTTATGAGATTAAAATGTGTTGACATTATTAAAATGTAAAGCAACAGTGGAAGCATTGTTCATTCATTATATGTTCGAAACCAAAACTTTAGACCCTAGAAGCACTTAAATGATGTTTACATGTATCTTTGTTCTTGCAAAGAATGTTCTGCTGTGTCATTTTATTCTATTTTTTTTTCCACCTCAAAAGTATTGTAACTATTGCACCTCTCAAACAGTTGATAGTATCATTGAGAATGGAAGAACAATTTATCAGAAATTAATGTTACTCCAGCAAAATACCGTATGTTTTTATTTCTGATTTTCTAAAGAAATTAGACGTAGGCCGCTGGCCATGTAAAAGGTATTCATAGAGCAAGATGTCAGGGAAATTTATTCCCAGTAAACAACAGCTTAAAACTGCCATTCTGGATAATAAGGAAAGCTGCACAGGCTTTTTGATGTGAATTTCTAGCTACTGCATTAGTTGTGTTTTCCAGTGGTATGCAAAGCAAAAGATTAGTTACCACGTTTTTGTATACAATGGTTCTGAAAAAATCACAGGCGGCCCAGACGTTGTTTGTGATTTATATACGTGACAGTATTGCGTTACGTTTTGAGCCATTTAAGAGAATGATTTAAATGATTTAAACTTTTCCAGGTTTGCTCTCCACTTTGATGTTAAATCGTCAAAATGGCTTTAGAACGCTTCAGCTGCCACAAAGACTTCAAAATAACACAAAAGCAGACTAAAGTAAGTTTCTTTTATTTAAATCCTTTACTACAAGTTGAATTTAGAGCGATTTTCGAATCGCTTCATACATTCTCTTAAATGGCTCAAAACGTAACGCAATACTGTCACGTATATAAATCACAAACAACGTCTGGGCCTCCTGTGAAAAAATGTAACAAAAGTATTTTCAAATGCAGATTTTGTTATTGATCTCTTTTGTTCTATTATTGAAAGTAAATTTAATTGTTTTGAAACAAACTATGAGGTTGCATTTCTTAGATGTTTATGTGAATTATCAAATATAGAAAGGAAACAAAAAATAAGAAAGCATAAATCTACTTCAGAAATTGCAGCAAACTGGAAGAAAGAGGAGAGAAATTTACAGCCCAATGGACCCAGAGAAAAAAAAAAGAACTTTCTTCAAATTGTTTTGAAAAGTACAGGTCTATGGACCCATCGAAAAAACAGACTCTTTCAAATAAAGATGAAAAGTATAGGTCAATGAACTCACACGATAAAGAGCAACTTCTCTCTAATAGATTCTTGTAACACCTATATACCTTTTTTTGTGGTGTACAATAAAGTTGTTATTATTATTATTATTATTATTATTATTATTATTATTATTATTATTAAACTGTCAACAAAAGTACAAATAACCTGGCGGCGCATGAGTATAGGCTACTTAGAGCCTCTTGTTTGTTGGTATTAATAGTCAGTATTTGTATTAAAACCTGCATTTCAATCTCTACCATGTACACCTGTATATTTATTGTCCATATTAGTCCCATTTCCTCGCGGCGAGAAAATCAACCATTTGACCGTCTGATGTGAATTTATGTCGTACTGTGCTCGACTTGTTCGTCTCGATTGCCCGTCGAGACGAACAAATCCGGGAAAAATCGTCTCTCCAGACGGACAAATATCTGACGATTTGTTCGTCCCGTTTGCACATCAGACGATTTGTTCGTCTGAGACGATTTGTCCGTCCAGACGATTTGTTCGTCTTCTAGTGTGAAAACGGCCAATATCACGCATCAAAGTCGAAACTCTTATCTCATATTTAATTTTAGCAGAAAAAGTGGCATAGGCGGACGTTAACCGGAAATGAACATTTCGCACGCTACGATAGTAGTGTCTGTTAGATTTTTAACCTAATCATCTGTAATGGAGAAAAGACACCTAGGCCAGGTTCAAACATCGAACTTTTCATGTGCCGAATCGAATGCAAATGTTTGAACCGGGCCTTAGCAATATAAAAGTAGTAGTGACAAGACAAGTTAAAAGGCAAAATAGCTCACTTCCGGTTGCCGTGGGTGGCTAAAAATGGTCGCGTGCATAAACACCCTATTTTTGACAACCTTTCTCGAAACAGGTGTATATGAGTTTGATAATCTAAAGTTAAAGTTTGAGAACTACGACAAGAAGTTTAACAACATGAAATCTCCAAATTTCAGGTTTTGACGATAACTCGCACAAAACAATAAACGAATCACTTTCTGACATTTTTTCCTGAAACTGAAACCGCTCGTAAAAGGATGGTTCGACCTAATTGTGCTAGGTGAGCAAGGTGGAATTACTGCGAAATCCTTACGCGATAGCTCTTAGTTATATTTTGAGTTTACGTTTTCGTTGACCTTGCAGTTAAACTGCCTTCTAATATCAATTTTGGGCAGCAACATACCGTGTGACAATTGCGTCAACCGTGTACTTGAATGGATTTTAAAATGGGAAACGTTCGTCAAACATTTGGAAAGTTTTCAAAACACAGTCATTAGAGAAGGTTCCACGTCGCCAACGATGTCAAGTGGCGGTCATTTTGTAAATTGCACAAGAGTACAAGTCAGTTTGAATATGATTATGGCCCAAGCAAAAGGGTTTCAATATTTGCTTCATCATCCTTTCGATTTTGTTGAAACCCGTTTCCTCCTCCCTTCATTTTTTCCAGTCCTGTTTTTTGTAATAATGCTGTAAATTAGTACATATATAGGAATCGCAGGTAACGACCGCGTGGTTTAGTGCACCCTTATCGGGCACCATCAAGGTGCGGAGGGGGGAGGGGGTGGTTAGGTTGCGTCACTCGATGGAGGGTGATCACGTTGTTATTAAAACCTTTTTACTTTCTTCAATAAACTTCGAATTCATCCTCCACCGGGTGGGTTTCTCTACATGGAATGCTCTGTAAAGAGTTAGCCCTTATGGATGGCGGTTCGGTTGCTGCGGACAGCGAGAGATTTCGAGAGGCGAAGCCGCGAAATCCCCTACATGCGACGAAAATGTAAAGAGCTAACTGATTGATTCCTGCCTGTTCGGGTATATTCTTATTGGATAGTTAGTTTTCACTGGAGCTTGATCTTAAAAATAGCCGAAGATAACAAAGAAGTTCTATTTGCAAGACGAACGGACTAAAGAATAGTTTTTTTTGACAGCAATTTTTGTATACTGACGAATTTACGCAGTGTTTCTTATGGTCCATATGAGAGTATAGTCTATCTGGTATAGTCGCCTCTAGAGGCGTATAGGCGCCTCTATTGTCTGTCTGTCTATCTATCTATCTATCTATCTATCTATCTATCTATCTATCTATCTATCTATCTATCTATCTATCTATCTATCTATGTTTTATTATGTAAGTGTGAACTGTGTTTAGCTCTAGGGACACTCTACACAAATAAAATAAAATAAAATTTAATCAACTTATATCAAATTGTCCCTTTGTTTTTAAAAGGGCGGAGAAAATCGGAATACCCGGAGAAAAATCCTTTCGGAGGAGAGAAGAAAACAAACAAACAACGCTAAGTCCGGGAATCGAAACCCGAATCTATTGGAGCTGAGTGCACTCGCGCAATTTTTAATCTCTCACGCTCTTTAGTCTTGAATATTTCCAACAGAGACGGTTATTTTAAGCGCTATATTCGATTATTTCATTTTGTGCAATATTATATCCACTAAGCTAATGTCACAATAATATTCTAATAAAGAGCAAAGTACGAATTCACGGAGTCGCATAGTCTAACAAACGACGAAACACACGCGGATTAAAATACATCTTGGGTAATCTCGGCTTGAAAATATTCTGTCTTCCGGGTCCCATGTCGAAACATATTTGTCTATCATATTCAGAGTCATCTTCACTGCTGAGTCATGATGTCTGGTGAAGGAATTTCCATTGAACCATTTCGTACTCGTTTTCCCGGAATCATCCCAAGATTTCATGACACAATTAACAAAGCTAAAGCTAAGAAGACTCCAGAACGCACCGGAACGAAACTTATCACCGGCGAATTCAGAAGAAATGAAAGGTTTCCTTTCAGCGTGCATTTGCAAGTGAAATGCATCGTTTTATCGATATTGAAATATTCTCAGTTGCTTTCACACCCAAACTTTTCAGTTTTGGAGAAAAGTAACACATTACTAAAGCGCGGAGTGTATTCTATGTTGTTCTTGTCAAAATTGGGTACTTCACTTAATACAAGTCATTCTCAAAAATGCAAAATTACTCGAGACGGTTCGAATCGTGTAGAGGTATTTCCTCTCCAAGTGCCATTGTGACCCAATATTCAATAGCTTAAAACGGTTGATCGCCTTTGACCAAAATGAAATACTCGGACATTAGCGTGAAGAAGAGTATTCAGCTTGTAAACCAAATCCACGTTGTAAAAATCCGACAAAGCTTAAATAAGTGTAACAGGAAGGGCGAATTTTGCAGGTTATTAAAATTTCATAAAGACTTGCAAATTTGGCTCGAGCGGTGGGAAGTAGACGCGGAAATGCTGTTTTTTTCTTAACTTATTAGTCGCATTTGTCTACGTTTAAAGACATCTTAAGACATGTTAACTCATATTTTGCGAGATTCAGACAAAAAAAAAATAATCATTTCCTATTTGTTGCTAACTGAAGCATATTACAGTAGGAAGCTTATACGCGAATCAACAGGTTCGAACCCCAGAGTTCATCCTTATTTTGAAAGATCAAATAAAGCACGGCGCTCGCAGGAAGCTACGAAACTAAATGCTAATTTGCTGGCAAACTGTGATCAAATACCTGATGTCCGATGTAAGATGTAATTTCCCGCTATCCATGATGCTATCAGCATGAACAAATAACAGCTCATTCTTGAGTGTTAGAAGACAATCTCCGTAATGTCTTCCGTTTGTGGAAGCGATAGAAGGTGTGACAGAAATTCCTTGACCACGACAGGGTTTGATGGCGCGTGAACAATATACTGAAGTATTATGTTTCAGCTTAAAGGGAATATTTAATTTGACGTTTTCGTAAAAAAATGCAAATTTACTCCATGGCGGATTTTATTTGGAAATATGGATTTAAAACCAAAGGGTAATTCTCCCTGGTTTCGTTCATCGAAATCCATCTCTGTTATGAATTAAAGTGATGAACTGCTAGCTATCTGTGCATTTAATACAATCGCACAGAAACACTTCAGTAAACAGTTTGTTTGAGTCAAGATTTACGTAACAATTTCACTACATCAGCCAGCTGGCAGCCGATAGTTCGAAGATCATTGAAAACGAAAAAAAGACAAAGTGGATCGAGATTTAGCAAATTTACAATTCGGTGTGGACGGTATGTACGAAACCCGTTGTCTCTGTTTGCTACATAAACCGATCAAAAAGACCAACTAGCCTTACTAACGGACACAAAAATTCACAGCACTTGCCTGCAGAGCAGGCATTTTTTCAGTGTAAGAATTCATGAGAACGCCGCTCACTCAAAAAAAGTCAAGAAAGTTAGCACGCCATTTTTAAAGGAACGGCTGCCATTGCTCGCCCCAATGCTCTGTTGGTCTTATCATCCAAGATGGCGGACATCCGATCACTCACGACGCCTTGAATTAACGACATTTACAACAAATACTGGGAAGCCTGACCGACCTAGATTAGTACAACAGATTTTTTGAAGTTGGGCCGACACTCCGAGAGAAACCGCCATGTCAATCAAAGGATATGCGAGTGGGTAATGCGCATAAATACTTAAAAAATTAAAGCGGTCAAAATCAAAATTATAGCGGTCAAAATGGCTGATGCTAAAAGGACAACGGGAAGATCTTTTGAGGAAAAATTACACGTTTTACGCAATTTAGACGGTACGAGTTATCGGCCCGACAAAAACAGCCGACAAATCGTGTAAACCGGCCTTAGTAATTTGCTGGAGAGCCTTGGCGAGGCAGCAATATGGTAAGCCAATTCTAGCAATATTCAATAAATGGATATTTCAATTCAAAGCGTCTATTTTAGTTCAATTTAATGTATAAATTTATGTTCAATATACTATTTTTTGCATTCAATACAGTTTGGTATCCCTCAATGCGATTGCCTTGGTTCAACCTCAAGAGCACATTTTGCGTTCAACACTTTTTATTTCGTTCAACGCGATTTAAAGGTTGGATTTGAGATTAAATAGCGTTTTAGGCCTCATTAGGCCTGATTAGATCTAAAATTTGGTTTTATCAACAGAGTTGATAATGTAAATTGGCCACCGTACAGAGATTCTAAAAGCTGACGTTTCGAGCGTTAGCCCTTCGTCAGAGCGAATCGTGTAATTATGGGTTACGTGTAGTTTTTATAGTGGAGTAGGAGCTACGCTATTGGTGGTAACATGGCAACGTGAAAAATAGGAATATATTAGTTAAATGAAAAGCGTTCGTTAATACCGTGAGGATTAAGGGTGCCTATTTGGAAGATGAATTTTTGCAGGGGCACCTAAGGACCAATTTGTTGTAAAATGTATTATTATACCCCAGTTAATGAAAATAAATGTTATTAAGGCATTTTCAGGTGTTTTTCAGTGTTGCTGGGAAAACATTATCTGTTCCTTTTTCCCAGCAAGACACACAAGAAATTTCCCACCCATCTAGATAAAATTGGTTGTTTTCCCAGCCAGCTGATCAAATTTATTTCCCAGCCAAGAATTCCGCGCGCTTTCAAATCCCTCGATCCAAAACGACCGAACAAAAGCGACAAAACATGGACAAAACAGTTTTTTTCCGCAAGCGCAATCACTCTGACCAGCCGTCGTATGTTTGTGACTATTCTCTGGGAGAGGGAAGGGGTCCTTTTTTTTTTTTTTTAGTCGTCCTCAGTCTTCAGAGTTTCTACAGCCAGCTCGGGTTGAAATGCTAGAAAGAGTCAGTAATTCCCAGGCAAAACCTCTTTCAATAACTAAATTTCCCAGTCAGCTCATCGAAACACCTGTATTTTTGCCAGCCAGCAAGATTCCTCTAGGGAACAGATAATGTGAGGAACAGATTCGTTGGGTGCCCCTGTTTTTGATCTAGATTCTTGCGGCTTTCCGTCGTACCTAGATTTCGGGAAAGGCCGCAGATAGCCATGTGTTTTTTGGAGTGGTTAGGGAGATTAAAAAGACGAGCAACTGGCTTAGATGCGTCTTTGTTATTCTTCTCAACATCTCGAAGGTGTTCGCGGAATCGGTCACCTAGTCGTCTACCTGTCTCGCCAATGTATAATTGATTGCATAACGTACAGGTTATGCAATAAATGACATTTGCGGAAGTACATGTGAAGCGATCGGTGATCTTAACAGATCGCTTAGGTCCCGATATCTTGCTAGTGTGAACAATGAAAAGACAAGTTTTGCATCGTGAGCGCGCGCATTTGAAAGTGCCGGGTTGCTCGTTAGTTTTGAGCGCGCTTCTAACTAAAAAGTTGCCTACGTTTTTGTCGCGTTTGAATGAAATAAGTGGAGGTTGCGAAAAGATTCTACCAGTCTCGGGATCATTTTGGAGTAATTTAAGGGGATTTTTTTGAGGATGGAAAGTGAGGGTGAATGGAATTCTGTCATTCTTATCTTTTTGTGACTTTTGTAGTGATGACTGTCGATCAAATTGTTGGGCGCGATGATGGCCCGCTTTGACCACAGAGACAGGATCCTTTATCCTATGATAGAGAACTGAAAGACTTCTTATTTTTTTACAAATGTCTATACAACTATATTGACCTTAATGTACACTGTTTGTTGATTTTATCTCCCATGGCCGTACCAGACTTAGTAATTCTCTTAACCTAAAAACACCTATTTGTAGAACTAGTACTTTTCAGGCCTCATACTTTAATCGCATTGTTAAACGCTGGAACTTTACTTGCTCCGTCTTACCATCCACTAGCTTTGACAACCCAGGTTCGTACCGAGAATCTGTCCGCAATGTAATGCTTGACCGTCTAAAAACCACATATGACATTGATTGGCCCTGCACGTGGACACTAGCCAGTACGTGCTCGTGCCACTAAGTTGAAATTATCTATTCTGTATTTTTGTAATTTTCTGTTTTATAAGGGCGGCGCCACGCATGGGACTTTACGTCCCGTTCGCGCCTTCCCTTTTGGGTGCATTTTTTTAAAAAAATTAATTCTCTGTTTCCTATTTGCTATGTACTTTTGTCTTGTTTAAATATTTATCTGATATGCCCAATAAGGTCGTTAAAAAAAAATAGCCATGTTTTTCGAAGAACTGGCAGATCTCCTCTGATTTGCTGGAAAAATCGGAGTCATCACTACATAGACGTCGAAGTCTAAGAAATTGAGAATAAGGAATCGATTTCTTGACATGTGATGGATGTGATGATGAATACAACAAGATTAGCTAATGTGAATGGTTTGGGTTGTTTCAGTTGTGGTAAATCACAGAATCCAACCTTTTTCGGTTAGTATTCAACGTATGGTGGGTCATACATGGACTACTAACAAACTGTGTTTCAGCCTCCCGTGACCTCACGAGATCAAAAGGGACTAGGTAGTAGTGGTCAACCGCTGTGCAATAAATCGTTGAAAGAAAGTAAATCGCGTTGAACGAAATAAAAGTGTTGAATGCAAAACCGGAAGTTGAACCAAAAAAAGTATATTGAACATAAACTTTTTCGCTGATTTGAACTATAATAGACTCTTTGAATTGAAATATCCATTTATTGAATATTGCTACAATTGGCTTGCCATACAGCAGCCTATTCTTGATATTAGCGAAAAAAAATCAAAATTTGTGGGATTATTTTATGCAAATGCCAGTGGTAAAAAAGAGGCGTGTCACGCGCGCTCTACGATGTCAAAGAAAAATAAGAGACTACTCGAAGTCTATTCTCTTGCACGACAATAAATTAAAATTGACGTTTGTTCAACTACGCTCAGCATTTATCAAAAGGTAACTCTTTTGCTGAAAAGGGGACAGAAATTTCAGAAGAACAAAAGTTTAAATTCAATGAATGGAATGACATGCCATTGTTTTGAAATTCTTCCTTTGCTTATAAAATATTAACGCACATTTTTATTCAGTTGATCTTTAGTGGTTAAGTGGATAAAAACAGTTCCTTCGAAGTGGGTGCTCCGGGTTCAAATCCTGTCCAGGGGCTGCTTTTACTTTTTTCTTTTTCTTGCCACCACAAGTCCTGGGACACAGTGTCCTAAATTAACGATAATAGTAAATTCAAAGCAAATTAACAATTAACGATAATCGTCAATTCAAGGTAGAGAACACGTTGAGTATTCAATGCTCCTCAGGAGAACTTCGCCCCAACTCTCGCGCCGTCGTAACCCGGAAGAAGGATAGGGAAAACACTTTTTATGCACCTATCAATGTTAAGCCCCAGGGTAAGGGGGAATGGGGAAGGGGGGCTACCTACGAGAAATTGACCCAGTGAACCTTTCCCTGGGTAGGGATTTTGACACGTACAGTATGTGTTTCTCAAGGGTCGGAAATGTGACATGCCCGCCATCTTGGAACGCCGAGAGAACCTGGAGATGAGTCGTTATCCACAATCATAGTTTTCGCGTGACTTCTCTGGTTTTCGTGATTTTTCTAGACACCATGGGGTGAAAGAAAGGAAAACGAATCTGTCTTGTTTTTTTGTAAATATGGACCATCACTTTTTTCTGTCTTTGTTGGAGTGTTCAGAAGTACAAGAATGTTTATTTTTTTCGTGATTGCTTTTCTGTACTTCTCGTATTCATTAATTTTCCACTCTATCATTGTGCACGCTTGATTGATTCAAAAGCCTGTAAATAGTAAAAGAACTAATGATATTGTTCATAATATTATTGCTTTGGTCAATTTTAGGTTCTTGTTTAGTACCGTAAGCAACGGAAAGGTTTCGTGTTACACGACAAATTTCCATCCGCTGTTAAATGTGAATCTATTGAAAAAAAAATTGAAACCAGGGCAGGAATGTGATGATCAGAAGGTACCCAGGGGTGGGGAATTTGACGGTCTGCAGGTACCCGGGGGTGGGAAATTTGGCGGTAGCCTCAATCAAAATGTCAAATTTCCCTGGGTCAGCCCGCCTCCCCCACCCTGGGGCTTAACATTGATAGGCTTTACTTCGTTGATCTCGACAAACGCTAGCAGAGATGTCCTCGATGTATTTTACTTTTGCAACTCTTTTATATATCTATGGGTTCCAGTATACAGGTGGGTAAATTCAGTACATTGAATTGATGGCACTGTACCGCGGAACCAACGAACCTGCGAAATCTGCAACTACCTCGATTGCGAACTTCTCCAAAGTGAATAATTACAACACGAGTAACGTGCTGCTATTATCCTGAAAACGGGGAATTTAAGGATTTTTACTTCCTTTCATTGCCTTCCAATGTAGTTGCCTTTCGTTGCTTTTCAACAGAAACAAACAGTTTGTTACTTGAGCTTGCGGTCACGTCACCCGTTACGTTGTTGACAATCTTTATTTATTTCTGCATGTGCATTTATTTATTACAGTTTTCTCCCATACAACAAATATAAACATAGGCAGAAAATAATGATAAAATAAAACAAAAATTAGTGAAGGAGGAGAGGGAAGCATCGAAAAGCGCACTAGACACCATACGAGGGATGCTCCCCCAAACTTATACAGTATAATATGGGAATGTATATAATGCAAATCATATCTAAATCTAAGTGAAGAAAATTGAAAATTGTAAATTGTCCAGACGTTAGTGCGAGGGTCACTTCTCTCTTAATTTTGTAGAGCATTGTACCGGCATCACAGAGGTCTTGGGTTTGAATTCTGTTGCAGCTGCCTGAATTTCTTAGGTGTCTATAAGGGACACTTACTTAACCCTTTCAGCCACGATAGTGCCATATGGCACTTATAGATTTTACTCTGTCTAACGCCAGACGATTTTACTCTGTCTAACGCCAGACGATTTTACTCGTCAATGGGGAACCCCTCGGGGCTTAAAGGGTTAAGCTAACAGCGTGAAAAAACTATGTCCCCGTTTAACCCTTTCAGCCCCGATAGTGCCATATGGCACTTATAGATTTTACTCTGTCTAACGCCAGACGATTTTACTCGTCAATGGGGAACCCCTCGGGGCTTAAAGGGTTAAGCTAACAGCGTGAAAAAACTATGTCCCCGTTTAAGCTAACAGCGTGAAAAAACTATGTCCCCGTTTAAAATGGCCTCTTAAGTGTGAGGATTACTTCTACCTTTCAAATTAAATAGTTTACTTTACTTTACTTTACTTTACTTTACTCAACTTTAATTAGACAGATCTTCATGTAATACAAATTAAAGATAAATTAACAATTGAAATAAAGAAAAAAATCTGATCTGCATAATTAGGTCAGTTTATACAGAATACAAAGATTCCTTTTTAAGAGTAAACTGCCTCGATGTAACACAAATAATATAAAATATCATGACGATATGTTATAAATTAGTTATAAAAATCTGTCCTTATTTACATTAAATTTATTAAGATAAAATTTATTAATAGTGTTCTTAAATGATGAGAAATGGTCAATTGTTCTGATGTAAAGTGGTAGGCAATTCCACAGAACAATACCATTAAAAAAAGAAAACTTAAAGACATTAGTTTTAAAAAGGCCTTTCGCAAGCATAGCTTCACTATTTCTGATGTTATATTTGGGTGTCTTATTTACATATGACGAAACATTATTAAAATCTATATAACCTTTCAGGCATTTAGTTCTACAGATTAATCAAATGTACAGCATTGCCAGTCTATTTTCAACAAGAAATGTTGTATGCGTGGTAGTTGCTTTATAGTTAATGCTTTGCTTGGACAGCAAGGTGGACGAAAAGCCATCACCTTGAATTATGCAAGCTCAACAACTTATCACTGACCTTTTTGTGGTTGACAGCTAGTGCTGGAGGAAGAAAACTTGTGGTTGAATTAACTATTTCACATTCAATTGGCTTTCTCGAACAGAGAAAGCATGGGAGATTTAGGAAGCATGACTGTATAAATAACAGGGTTTCAAGTATAATGGCCAGGTAGGGGTCAGTCATAGTTGCCTGGTCAAACATGTTTTTGAATTAGGCAAGCTAATTCCTTCAGTTATTATTAAAGTGCATGTATTGCCTGCTTAAATGAACAGCAGTTTAATGTGTGGTTTACATCTTCCTTATCATAGGAAAATGTAGCCTACCAGATTTCACAGGTGTGTGTCGATTACTTGATTTCAGTGAGCATTTTGGTTCTTGCATTTTGTTCCGTCCCTGAACATTTTTTTTATTTTGATGACAGTCCAATTAAGATAAGGGACGAAACAAAAACCCCATTGTTCCCTAGAAGTGAGATTTTACTCTGCCTGACACCAGGTGACTTCACTCATCAATGAGGTTTTGTGGAGGGAGGGGGGAAGGGGGGCAGGAGTCAATGGGTTAATTCCTTAAGGGATAAGAAAAAAATCTGCGAGTAGATTGTTTGGATTGGTGCTTGTATATAGCTTTGTGCACAACTGGGAAAACTTGATTTTTTTGTTAGTTTATTTAAGTGACAATAGTTTTAATCACACATGTATTGTGTTCC
>NC_090895.1:23962373-23964873 GCF_036669925.1 Montipora capricornis | reverse complement strand
TGAAAAAAACTCGTAACATATTCGCGGACCGGTCGATTTCTCTGAAATTTGAAAGGATTGACGAAGAGGTAAATGCGACTAAATTTGTTGCGTGCGTTGCTATTTTTATGATTTGACTGTTGTGCAAATTTTGACAGATAATATTAAATTCTGAAAAAATATCTACGGATAGATCGTTAAAAAATCTTTATTTTTAGTGGTTATTTGAACATAAAAGATGCAACGCTTGACGAGAAATATATTTTTTTTCTAACACAATGTATTTAAAAGAAGAAAATGTCGCGGGAAATGCGGTGAAAATGAGCTAATAAATTTGCATACGTGCGTTGAAATGTGATACGGGAGGAGACAGGCGTTTTATTTCTGTGACAAATGATTTTGTCACTGTAGTGTAAGATGAAATTTATTTGGGAAGCCAACAATATTTCTTTAACTTTCTGGTTAATAAAATTTATTGCTACGACTTGCTAGTGCGAAGATTGTTTACATGAAACTCACGCTTTTTGCGAATTTATTACATCATTGCGTAACAATACATCCCTTTACTCTAACCCAAAAACATTCAGTAACAAACTTCATATTTACTTAACTATCTCTTCTGCTTTTGTGCTTGTCAGCACTGTGATTTGCGATAATTCGCAAGTCTGTTTTTGTATCTCATAGATGTTTAGATTTTCAATTACATGGCCACTCAACCTCTCGATTGTGCCTTAAAGTCAAAATAAATACGTTTCTCAGGAACCCGACATTGCGGCAAAGAAGGCTTCCTGACCCGACAGATGAAATCTAAATATTCAGTTAAATATTACAACAAAATTAAAAAAACCAACGACGGAAGTTTCTCGGCTAAAAAGTACGTTGTTTTACTCTGAAAACGACAAACGATTCAAAAAAATAACATTCCTTCCCGTAGTTCATTCAGTTGACACAAGGTGATCACGTGCACCTTTTATGGTTGCCTAGCACGTGATCAATTTTCTGATGCAAACGCAAAACGAAACAATGCTTTGACCTGGCATCAGATTAGACTAACAAGAAGAGGAATTATGAAGCGGAAACAACACCTTCAGTCCTTTCTTAGTGTGTCCAATAAACGTTTGCTTAGTGCAACTGCAAGACATGCTGGAAAACATCCGTCAAAGCAATTTGCAGTTAGTTTTTTGCATACTATTTATTTAAAGAAGAAACGATTGAATTTTACTCAAGAGCGTGTTTTGTTATCTTTAAACTGAATTTATTACCAAAACTTAAAAAACTAAAAGACTTCAAAATGGGACAGGGCATTACAAAATAATTAAACGTGTGAAAGTGTGAGCTAAAGGGCCTCTGCTGGTGCGACATGTGGGTGACCCCTCAAATGGCCTTAATGACGCTGCAGTTCAATACCACCCAATTCAGTGCCTTCTTTTTTGTGTAAAGCGTACCACAGGCACCCCAGTGTAAGCTTTTTTGGAGCTTCTAGTTTTGGAAGTGAAAGAGGTAAAACCATCGACCAAGAAGAAGAAAAAACTGAAAACGAATTCACACACAAGGAAGAATTGCGAGAAGAAAATGATGCTACACTTCCGAATTTGAAACCTTGCAATTTCCAGAAGAAATGGTTGAATGATCACATGTAGTTATGGTACGAAAATAAGACATGTTTGTCACTTTTGCCGGCTGGCAGAAAAGAAATACCCTTTTGGGGGCGACAAGGGCTGCCCCTGCTGTTGCCTATATGTCCCTTTGCAAGGGCCACAGAGGGAATTGAATATTGTGACCTGAACTGAGTAAAATGGGCTTGCTCTCATGACTATCGTAAAGCTCAGTTATAGAGCATCCAAACTATTAATCAGAAAGTCGTACATGTAGGTTTGTTTCCTGCAAAGGAGCACTGGAAGTTTTTCCAAGTATATCCTGAGTCACCATCAACAAAAGAAATATCTTCATTCTAATCATGTTCTTTGTAACCATGTTTCATCCTTTCAACAGTACGTCCATCAATAACACTCAAGTCATCTACCCTTGAATTGAATGAAGGTGAAACACGCACATTACTGTGTGTTGCCACTGGTAACCCCAAGCCATCTTACAAATGGGAGAAAGATGGTGCAGTTTTACAGCAAGGCACCACCTCAAACTACACCATCAGTTCGGCCAAGAAAGAGGATAGAGGAAGTTACACATGCACAGCTGAGGTTTATGCACCAGGACTGGGCACATACAGTGACAATTACACTGTAAATGTGGAGGTGAAATGTAAGTATATCTTTTCAGATTTGGAAGATGAATGCAGTCGGAAAGTATAAGGCATAAATTAAGTACTGTATAAAATTTAAAGGATGTTAATTATTGCTCATGACTTGATTTTTTTTATCACCTATTAAAATTTACATGTCATCTACATACATACAGTTTCACGCTATTTTAGTCAAACTTCAAAACACTATAAGACGTCCTTGCAAACCAAAAACATAATGCTGTAGTTTTCTTGCCAATGACCATTGAAGTGCACTACAAA
>NC_090895.1:23952373-23957373 GCF_036669925.1 Montipora capricornis | reverse complement strand
CACAAAGCCTGCTCCTGAACTGCATATGTGGCAGCACATCATCGGTCTTCCAATAATCAAATTTCTAGTTTCTAAAGAAACTGTGGTGCCTTGTCGGTGGGAGAGTGAAACAGGAAAATTTGGTTTTATCAAACATGGTGTTAAAGGTCGAATTACCACTGTGAACGATTTGGAAAGCTGACGTTTCGAGCGTTAGCCCTTCGTCAGAGCAAATAGAGGAAAAATTATTGTGGGTGTTGTTTGTTTTAATCTACCGGTATCCACCCAATTGCCAAACACCTTTTCTTCTTTTTCTGAAACCTTTAAGTATCAAATGCAATATGGTACTCATATCCAAAATTACCGTACGTTTCAAGTTTCTCTGCCAATACCTATATGTAATTGCATGGGCCCGAGTAAAATTAAGGATTAATATCACACATGTTTTCAGAAGCTGTAGAAATTTCCCGAGTCGCGCAGCGACAAGGGCAATTTCTACAGCTTCTGAAAACACAAGTGATATTAATCCTTAATTTTACGAGGACCCATTGCGATTACTTGTTAATAACAAAGAGGGCAAAAGTTTCGTAACACTGTTAAGGCACCTTGAAAAACAGACAGCTAAGCGGAAACACTCGTTCGCTCGGAAGCAAAACAACTGACAAACAGACAAGCAAGTCAACTTGTTCTTTGCGTCCAAAACGAGTATAGATGATTGTTATTTACATCCACTCGAGAGGAAAATACGAGTTTGATTCGTGAACAACTGTAACAACGATTAAACCAAATGTTAAGCTTCAATTTATTTTATTCACCTGTGCTGTAGAGGTTTTTACCACTTGCAAATACGCATCCGTAAACATAGCAAACAGTTTGTCCAAAGAAATCCACCAAATTTGAGGTACTCGTTCCTCCTGTCAATGGCAAATTGTTCTGTGACCTTTTTTGTTGAGGTGCAAGATGTCGTGGTAAACTGAAAGCCCTTGACGAAAGGAATCATTTTGTTTTTCAACCACACAATCCCGCTACGCCGGGCACCATGTAAGTCGATCCAAGTTTTAAGCTTTTCGTGAAAAAAATATTTTGCCCTTCTTCTTGTCACTCGAAAATTCAAATTCAGATCATCTTTTAAAGCTAGTAGCTAGTCTTTTAAAGCCTTTTCGGCGAATGCAGCGCGAATTAAAAGACAAACTTCGATGAAGACGAAGTTGTTTTGCTCAAAAAGAAGAAACCAACTGAATCTGGAAGACGTACGTTCAGCCAATCAGGAGCGAGAATTTTTGGCGCTCGACCAATCGTGAGCGAGTAATTTTGCCCTCTTCTCAAGCAAAATTAAGAAAAAATACCCTCTTCATTGACCAATCAGCATTCAGTAATTTTACCCTCTTTGTTATTATGTAAATAATAATAATGATGATGATGATGATGATTATTATTATTAAAAGTATTGTGCGGTTATCTTACTTGTTTTTAATACATATATTCTACTTCTTTTTTCTTTTCAGCAATTCTCATAAATGCCAGGTTTATGATTAATGTTCTCTTTCAACATTTCTTGACTCTCAGATGCCCCACAAGCAGTTACTGTGACAGCGACGCCACCAGAGGTAAAAGAGGGTCAAAGTGTCACATTGACGTGTCAATCAGATGGGTTCCCATCACCATCATTCTCGTGGAGGTTTAATGGAAATACTATCAATGGCGCCTTGAAAAATGAGTTTTTTGTAGCAAATGCAGAGGTCAAAGATGCAGGAAATTACACTTGCATAGCCATTAACATTCGTGGAAGCAAGCAGTTTACAAGGATGGTAAATGTACGATGTAAGTGAATAATTATTGTTAAATTTGGTGGCGCACACTCACTAGGGGCTGGACAATCTGCGAGCCATGCGAGTCTCACATTGAAGAATAAGCACCCATTTCAAATAGCGCTGATAAACAGTATTTAAGTCTAAGCACCTGTTTCAAAACGGTTAGCTTTCAATAACTGTATGACTCGGATGTTGACTTGCATGTCTCACCGTGTTGGTTCGCATGACTCACAGCTATGGCTCTCATCATGACTCGCAGCCATGGCTGCCATGACTCGCATGGCTCGCTGGCTCACACATTGTCCTTACCCCTCTTAGTAACTTACAGTCTGAACTCCACAGAGGGGCAGAAGATGTCATGATCATCTGAATTGATAATAAATCATATTTGAGTGCATGAGTCTAGGTGGAAGCTAAGCTGTACACTGAACACCACAGAGATGCAGAAGATGTCAAGTGTTAAGCCTGGTTTCCATATGATCTGCAACGGTCTGCGATCGGTCTGCCCGATAGGTCTGCGCCACGTCGCAGACATATGGAAACATTTGTCCCCGGCGTCTGCGGCGATCTGCGGCACACGGTCCAGATGATTGGGAAAGTTGAATCTAGTTCTACTTTCCTGACCATAACGATGCTTTTGACCAAGACAATTTTTAATGGAAACGTGTGTCTGAGATGATCTGTTTCCTATTGGCGACACACTATTGTTCGCCTTGAAACGCGTCCAATCAGACTTGAAGTAAGTGCGATCCTTTTTCTTCTCACTTCGCAGAGGATTATTGGTACGCTTGTCTGCGATTGCTTCAGATTTAAATGGAAACACGTGCCTCCTGTGTTTACGATCGTCTGCGATAAGGCCGACGCAGACAGCTTGCGATCGTCGCAGACTGTTGCAGATCATATGGAAACTAGGCTTTACCAACTGTGCTGATTACAAGTCAAATTTATGACCTTTTCTTGTTTAAGCTGAAGCAAGCACTTACAGGTCTTAAATAATAAGAAATGCTATTTCTGACAGTTGTAGCTTGCGAAATTGGCAGAAATAGATATTTTGCCGGCACGGACCAGAGGACCAGAGGACCCACAAAAGACAACAACAAAAGGCTGCCAGCGTAATTTGTTACCACGAGAAATGGAGGTTTTGCATACGTTATTCTAGGAAACCGAGAACAAACCAGCCGAGAAAATATAGAGACTTGTGGCATTAGATACAGTCAACTCTCCGCTAACGGACACTCTCGTAAGCAGGCAGCTCATCTTACAGACACTTTTTTCAATTCCCCATTTTACCTTCGAATAAGCGGACACTCTCTCGTAAACGGATGTGGACACTTTTGAATTTTTGTTTATGCTCTCTTAAGGGTGGTAGCACTTAACTACCAAACTGTTGCCATTGATCCCTTTAAATAGTCATTTCCCGAGTCCGTTTAACTCTACATTTAGCATTTTTTGCCAAATGTGTTCCATTTAACATTTGTTTGTCTGGTTCAACTCACAACCATTTTTGGTAAATCACATGACCAAAACAGAAAATGCTTAAAACTCAGCGAGTTGACTGTGTTTTTCACAAAATAATAATTTTTAACGCAACAGTACAAGAACAGTCTTAACACAGTCTTAATCTGTAGTATGGTTTTTTAAAAATGTTATTTCTTTAAAAAGTTATGACGTCATAAGGTCCTCCTTTGATTCACTTTTCAAAATAATTATCAGTTCCATTTTTTGTCCAAGTATAAATTCCATGCCACGGTTTACGTAAAACAAGGGAATGGTTCCCATCCGGTGAAGAAACCGCCTCTTCCTTTCGTTTCTTGAGTTTTTTTAATACATGTTTTTCACTGCAACGCACGGCAGAAGACTGAGACTAGTTGCGCATGCGCCTTTCGATTGAAGTGATGTCAGATTGCCATTAGGTAAGTTTCCTCAAAGAACCATCCCTGCAACCTTTTTGTTGGGCTCTTCCTAAGTAACCATTGTCTTTTTGTAGTTAAGTGCTACCCCTCTTAAGCGGACACCCCACATATAATAATTGACTCTTGGCAATGAAATTTGTCGTTAATTTGCAATTCAAACAAAACTATGACCTTCGACAGAGCAATAGAATAATGGGGTTAGTTTTGTGAAATCTCTATTTGTCCGTGGGAAGGCAAGCTGTCCGTTCGTTTGACATGAGCAAGAGTCCAATAATAATATTGTTGTGGACATTCTCGTAAGTGGACAGCTCTACTAACGGACGCTTTTTCCAATTCCCGTTGGTGTCTGCTTACAAGAGAGTTGCCGTTATGTCCAGAAATGCAAGAAATGGCAAAAATTGCAAATTTGCTGAAATTCAGCCGAAGCCGCCATTTTGGCCAGATGTTTGACTATTGGATAAAATACTGTAGTTACAATATTTGTTTTATATTTTAAATTTCGTCTTAGATAAACCAACTAAGACAACTTTCACAACGGGAAATGTGCGTAACACCGCTGTGCAAGGATCAACTGTTACTCTTACGTGCATTGCAAATGGATTTCCTGCACCTAAATACATTATTAGACGTAATGGCACACAAGTGATACAAAGTGGCGGCAAGTACATAATCACTAACATCAAACTCAATGCGGAATATGACACATATTCGTGTCATTCATTCAATGACGAAGGACCAGGGACAAATGAGACCCTCACGATCACTGTAGAAAGTAAGTATCAGGATTTAGCCTACACTAGGGGCAAATTTTCTCTTTTTTTTTTTTTTGGTAATACCAAATAACAATGCTAGATATATTAGTTGCACAAACCAGGGTACACCACTGAGTTAACTTTCAAGTTACTTGCTCACCCTACAAGATTCATGATTTTGACTTAAACATTTATTTTTCTCATATGTATGTAATTTGCTCGTCCGTATCTTGGGATCCATTCTCCAGGTGACGTTGTCTTAAGGGCACCATCGTAGCTTGCAGTTGTTGTGTTTGTTAGCATTAATAAAAACACACTCTGTAATTAAAGTGTTTATCACCTCAACGCAGTTTTGAAGTTTGGTGGTTCTTTGAATTATTAATTTGTGACGTCAACCCGGTGTGGAACCTATTCCCCTTCATTGCTCGGTTATGGATCAAAGTATGACCGCTTTTTCCATCTTTCAAAGGCAAATAAAAGTGAATTTTCAATCCAAAGGTTCGAAAGTAACACAATATACATGCGTATTTGGGATGATTTGCGAG
>NC_090895.1:23934873-23947373 GCF_036669925.1 Montipora capricornis | reverse complement strand
CCCTGCTGTCCATACATATCAGTTGTATCTAAATGGAATGATGGTGAATGAAACCAGCACAACAGGAGTTTGGAAGAGAACAATGACAACTAGAGGAGAGTTTGTCTACAAATGCATGGTTAATAACACTGTTGGAACAGCAATGAGCACAAATGTCACCATCACTGTCAATGGTAATGAAGTTACGTTTTGCAGATTGTTAATTCTCTGGCCTACGGTACACACTGTACACGTAATCTCTTAAAATAAAGCACAAACCAGCAAAAGGTAATTGACATAAACATCTTCAGTGTAGCATGAATCTCATTTAGAGTCAAAGCAAAAGTGAAATAATGCCAAAAAAATCTCTGAACACAAACCATTTGTGACCTCTTTGTCAGAGTTCGATGCCTTAGTGCAGTACATGTTCACTGTAGTTCAGGGGTGCCAAATTTGAGTGCTCCAGGTTCTCTGATCATGCACCTGTATCTGCCTTAGCTTGTGACAAATTCAAATCCACCAAACTTACATTTGGACAAATGAATGTAAAATAACCGATTGATTGCTTTTATTTCAGTTGAGTTCTCAATGCTGTAGCTGTATCCTTTTACTTGAACAGTTACCTCACGTACTTTACTGTGGTCAAGGTCTAATGCTAACCTCTCATGCTGTTATGTTTACAGTTCCTTCATTCATCCAGCCAATAGACGATGAGATGATAATTGAAGGTGGAAATGTGAACTTGACTTGCAATGCATCAGGCTTTCCTACACCAACTGTTTTCTGGGTCAAGACCAGCAATGGAGAACGCACTAATAGGACTGAGTTGGTTTTCACAAATATCAGTAGAGATCAAGCTGGAGAATACAGATGTGAAGCTAGTAATCTATGTAACACTGCCACAGAGCTGGCAACAGTTGATGTGCAGTGTAAGTTTCTTAAAATACAATTATGTGTCAGGTGTTCTAGGACAAAAGGCATTGCTACTTTGAAAAGCTGACAATAAAAAAAGTTAAAAGTTCTCAAAATGCACTTGCCTACATTGTATGGCTTGTGCAATTTGTTTTTATATTGAGTGTATATTATCAACACAACAGAAGGTCACGGTTTCTGATTGGTCAATGACAATAGAGTGCAATACGGAAGAAGCGATGAAGTACGGTAATTTTGTCCAGTATACAATAAAAAGTCATATGATCTTGCTCGTGCACTTCATGTTTTATGGTCGTTTGTGATGTTTTGGAAGTTCTCAAGCCTATCATGACTCGTACAATTCTGCGAACTTTCAAAACATCACTTGTGCCTATAAATCACAAACTGACTATACTTGATCCTGTTCATGATTTTGTATATTTATGTTGGATAACCATCACTGAAATTATAGAAAGAACTTAAAATTTGCACATTGTACTCAGGGTTCTTGTTAAGAGCCGGTAACCGGTTATTTTTACCGGCTGTTCAAGTAAATGTTACCGGCTGTTTCACTGAAATATTTACCGAAATTATCCAAGGAATGTTCGTCTGTTCAAAGGTGAAATTACATTTCGTTTATGGGAAAATATTGCTTTCCCCCTCCAACCAATCCTGTGAAGATATCTGGCACATGTTATTGTTTCGAAAATATACCATTTGCAGACCTTCCAACTCTCACGCATTTTGCGTGAGACACACGCATTTGATATATTTCTCACGCCCACACGCATAGACACCACTTTCTTACGCCTCCAGCGTCCGTCCTAAAAGCAGCTAAATCTGTTACTTATGAATACAACAAAGCACATAAGCGTAAGCTATAATGGTTAACATTGAAGTATAGGTTAATGCTGATAGCTAGTTGCGAGCTAGTCAGTGTTGTTGTTTTGTAAATACGAAAACCCAGAACTTTTACTTCTTAAACGGCAATATTAATCAAAGAAGTTACATAAATTATTGAATGCAGATGTCAAAAAAAGTGTTACTTTTGAGATTCTATGGGACATTTTTGTACCTTTAGAATTTTGTAAATCTTTTCTGAAAATGCAGAAAATCGCATTTCTGGGACTCAAATTTTCAAAATGTTTCCGGGGGGGGGGGCATGCCCCCGGACCCCCCTAGGTGACAGCCAATGAAATAGCATAACCTACTTTCCTTTTGCTGAGTATTAAATTAATTTAGCAGCCGCTGGCATGTGACAGCGATCGATACGAACGTCAAGTTAAGACTTGAGCTTGCCAACCCATGCAGGGGCAGGTAACAAAGTTACCTGCTATTTTTGGTTTTTTACCTCCTGTGCAAAAACTTAGCAAGACCCCTGTTTTTGTATGAAGTAGGGTTGGGCAAATGCACCTACATTTGTGGAGAAGCTGACACACCTGAAATTACCGAAGTTAGGGTAACGGTTGACTTTTGTCTGTATTGATTGCTTGCGATGTGTTTTGTCATTATTTAGTTCAGCCAGTAATTACACATATTTCTGCACCTCAAACCGTGAATAGAGGCAATGTAGTGACCCTCAACTGTACAGCTGATGGTAAGCCAGCAGCATCTGTTCGCTGGACCAAACTTTCTGATAACAGTGATGTCAACATGCCTTTGGCCATCTCAGGCAAAGAGGATGAAGGAATCTATAGGTGTACTGCTTCAAACGGCATTGGATCAGTCGTCACCAGAGATACATCAATTGTTGTAAACTGTAAGTACTGCAAGATTGAATATTTGTGATTGGAATACCTGGAATCATTAAAATCTTGATCCCAAAGTAAAGTGAAGACAAATTAACTGATATCCATTGGAAGCTTAAAGATGGATGTACTTATTCAAACATTTCTGTTATTAGAAATCAAATCCTGTTCGAGAATACTGACGTTTGTGCAATCCCATGAATTTTAAATTTAAATGAAGTAAGGTTTGATAAAACTACGCAAGGGTCAGTACAGCAGAGCAAGGCGCCAGTTGACTGTTCGCCCTGGTTACAAGGGCTTTAGATGCCGATTTTGGGTAGGGAGAAAATATGGAGCACCAGCACAAAAACTGCAGTAGTCATAACCCACATTTTTCGCACAGGTGGGAGTAAGGTGTGATCAAGGTCCTTACTTCCAGTCTAACTCCTTGAAGCATAATACTATGGGGTATTCCCATTTCGCCGATGGTAGTCCATACCTGTTTTAACCACCTGTTTCATCTCCTCTGGCTACCTTAACAGGCAAACAGATGGGAATGCCACACAATCCTAAACTTACTCTGATCTCCCAAACAATTTGCCTTTAATACGGTAGAAACGGTTGCTATTAACAGAAACAGCATTCTCTTCATATACCTTTCCTTTTGTAGTTGCTGCAGTTATTGTACCTTTGGTGGATAGAATTATTGTGGAAAAAGGTGATGATGTCACATTATTCTGCAATGCCTCTGGAATGCCTCCGCCGACTGTGATGTGGACCTATGTGCCCAAAGGACGCAAACAGTACAGTGAGACGTGGTTGATCACTGATATTCAAGTCAGTAATCTTGGGGAATACCGCTGTGATGCAAACAATGCTTATGGGCATGCTACTGACTCTGTGACTATTGAGTTCGAAGGTAGGTTCTCACTTCATTGGTTGGGGATGAGGATAAAAAACCACTCTGTACAAGAAAACTAGGCAACACTGATTTCTCTAGTAGGGACTTTAAAATCTACGACGGCGACGCCCACGAACACGAACAATGTTTGATGTTGTGTGGTCGCCAAACATTTTCCGTTCTGGCTAGGCCCTTTCATTCAACTGAAAAGGGTTGAGAATTTTTCGACTCTTTATCATTCAAGAGAAGGGGTTCAGAGTTCTTGACCCTGTATCATTCAAGAAAACGTTTCACAATTTCTGACCCTGTATCATTCAAGAAACGGGTTCAGAATTCCTGATCCTGTATCATTCAAGAAAAGGGTTCAGAATTCCTGATCCTGTATCATTCAAGAAAAGGATTGCGACTTTCTGACTCTTTTTCATTCAAGAAACGGGTTTAGAATTCTTGACCCTGTATCATTCAAAAAACGGGTTCAAGATTTCTGACCCTGTATCATTCTAGAAAAGGGTGCAGAATTTCTGCCCCTGTATCATTGAAGAAAAGATTTCATAATATCTGACTCTTTAGCATTCATGAAAAGGGTTCGGATTTTTTGACTCTTTGTCATTCTAGTAAAGGGTTCAGAATTTTTTACCCTGTATCGTTCAAGAAAAGGGTTCAGAATTCTTGATCCCATCTAACACTAAAGGAAAGGGTTCAGAATTTCTGTCCACTTTTTGAAGGAAAGGATGCAGAATTTTTGAGCCCATTATTTATGAGTAGAGGAAAGGGTTCAGAATTTGAACTGAAAAATGGCCAATAAGGGTATTGTCTATGGCACTGTAGTTGTCCTAGTTCTCTTCAACACTTGGCCTCGAAAGAAACCCCATGCGTCCGTTTGCATCACTAAACATTTACATGATGAAACATCACTGCATTGTTGTTAACAAAGATTGTGCTTATCTTGAAACACATTAGTAGCAGGAGAATAACAACTGCATTGGTTGTTGCGTGTAATTTCAAAATGTAACAAGCGCGTAGCAATTTTGGACAAAAGTGTTGGGAGAAATTAACTTGCCAGTATTTAGTGGCATTACGCCCAAATAGCCGATCTCCCCCTCCCCCCTTCCCCCCTTCCCCCCTTTCCCTCCCTTTGCCTGAGTCCCTTTGTTGTAGTAATCGGCAACAAAGCGACTCAGCCTGTCTAATCCCATTCATAGCATTAGTCAGCTCAGCTGTCATAAGATCTTAGGTCTCACTTTTCAATATAATTAAAGATTTGTAGATCAGGTTAAGTATGTTTTTAAAAGTAGCCATATACAGAACCAGAACAAAAAGAAGAACGCAGTTGAATTTTTGGAGGACCAGATTGCAAGCAAGGTAGATATATACTTTTTAAAATGTATTTTACCTGTTAATAACATGCATTGAATAATTTCTCCATTCTAATTGGCTAACAGAATTGCACTTTCCAGGTAACACAGTGCAGAAGAAAGGTAATTCAGCGCAAAAAAGGGCCTCGGATGGCGATATTTTTTTGTGATTGCCTGATACGCGTGCGTCTCTTCTTATGAAATACGAATTTTTATATGAATATTATTAATAAGTAATCACAAGCTTTTTCTCGAGCAATTTGAAATAAATAAGCACCGTCTCGTAAACGTTTTTCAAAGGCTACAAATTGCAATCACCCTATGGGCTCGTGCCTTTTTTCACCTTTTAATATGACATTGCGTATTACCGCACATCGCTATCCTAAACTGTACTGCAATTCACGAAACCAGCATTTGCAACGTGAAAGCCTACTTCTCATTGAACTAAAATAACTATAATATGAACCCAGTAGTCATCCTTTGCTTCTCTGAGAGTCCTTGAGGCATTAAAACCCTTTCAGTGCCAGGACTGAAATCATGTAAATTCACCTCACAATTTGTATGAAATGTCACTTCCACAGAAGATTCTTATCAGCTTACGAGCTGTGATCTTGATATAACACCAAATTCCCATGACTACCTAACAAAGAACTCTATGGCACTATTTGGGAGAATCAACGTTTCGATCGTGGGAATGAGAAGGTTAATGAATTCAAAGCTTCTATAGGCCTTTATGGGTTCTGATCCTGTCAGAGGCTAACAAATTTTCTGAGTAATGTTAGGTGGTCTGTTTTCAAACTGTAGAGAGTTTATGCACTGTAATATTCTATTGAATATTAACTTCTGTTATCTGTTATTGTTCTTGCTTGCTGTTTTGCAACTGCAGGTGCTCTGATTGCCTTGATCATTGTAGCAGTGGTGGTGGTGGTCTTCTCATAGCCATCGCTGCTTGAAGCTTACAGAAGAAGAATGCTGCTGACCAAGGATCCCTCCAAAATGGTACTGGCTCGGCAAGCGTCGTGAAGCAGTTGCCAGCAGCTCAACCAAAAAAGATGTACAGTTGTAATAATAATAATAATAATAATAATAATAATAATAATAATAATAATAATAATAATAATAAGCACAAGAGCACTAATTGGGGACACTAATGCAATTAACTCAAATCAAATCAAATATTGGTTTTTATAGAGAGGGGAAAACCGGAGTCCCCGATAAAAACCTCTCGGAGCAGAGTAGAGAACCAGAAAACTCAACCCACATATGACACCGAGTCTGGAAACGAACCCGGGCCATATTGGTGGGAGGCGAGTGCTCTCACCACGGCGGCAGCCCATTTCTTGAACTTATGATACAACATGATAAGGAATTTTGCATGCGTGATAATTCTCAGGACGCCTACATGCCAAATTTCTCATACTGCTTTTTTCCAATGCAAATGGCCACGTTTCTAATACCATTTTTTATATTTTTCATTCAATGTCTCCCTCGGTACCACGTTTTTAATTCCAGGTTAAACCAAAACAAAAAAAAGATACTAAAATTGCCGCCATTTAGAAATTAGGCGTGAATGATTTGAAAGAAGCAACTTAGCATGTCATTTGCAGCTGACACAGTGCCCCCCTCGAACCTTGTCATATGATCCTGCGAACAGGCTCACTGTTGGGTTGTTCTGAGATCTTAGCTTCAATTTCCTCGTAAATGGTGTTTTGTTTAAAGTTAAGGGATGGGAATAACTGTTGTTGTTATATAGCTGAATTTAAGCCCCAGCAGTGCGCGCTCTCATTGGTTACTTCAAGGTCACATGACATCTAACAGAACAACTGTTTCCCGCCAAAAGTCTCCGAGCGGGCAACAGAGAAAAAGCTATGACGTCAGAGGGTAACAGTGCATTGCTACCCGCGAATGTTGACTGACGACTGCGTTTCTGTTGCCGTTGCACGTTTTTCTTTTTGTGCTATATAACAAATCACTTAATGACTGGTCCCTCAGGCAGCACTTCATTTTGTTTCCCTCGAATCTCATTGTTTCCCTCGGTTGCGCCTCGGGGAAACATTGAGATTCTCGGGAAACAAAATGAACTGTTTTCCGAGGGACCAGTCATTAAGTGTTTACTGTTGTGTTCTTGTAGTGGCACTCTTAAAGAACAAGGCACATAATAATACACACCCTTCATATGTAAATAAGTGGCCGAATAATTATTCTGCAGTTTAGCTAAGGGACGCCATAATTACTTAGATTTTGACATTGCACAATTTGTCAAACTTTACCAAAGAGAAGAGGTTGTTCGCAGGCAAAATGCTCCTTACCTCTCGACCACTGGGTATAACTTTTGTTGACAGATACCGTTGCTTCCACTTTTAGGTAAATATTCTCAAAGGGAGGACCCATAAGGCTAGGTTTTCTTGGTCTTATGTAATCTGGATTATTTTCATTGCCCTTTGTGTCCAATAACAATGGGTCTTGTCTTTCATTGCTTTTGTTACACGTTTTATTAGGTTTGTTTCATAGTCTTATTATTTAATGCTTCTCCTTTAGTCTTTCCTTGGAGCACTCAACAATGGCTGTTCAAGAAATGGCTGTTCAAGAGAGATGACACAATGGGAAAGAAGGGTGGCGGAAATGGATATGCCAGCGTAAATGGGTAATGGACAATGAGCAATACTAATGGTTAGTTACATAGACAGAGACCTGGAATCACACTCAATGACTCACGGTCACAGGTTAGCGGCGAAGGCGTGTAAACCTTCTACTTTTAGGCGTGCAACCCTTTTCGGAGTTCAGTGCATTGTGAAGCATCATTAGACTCTTTCCACTTGACCATTTTTCGTGCCAAACGAATTTTGAAGAAAAAAGGAGTGAAGAGAAAATATTTTGCCTTGGAATGGCCTTAGTAAGGCGTTTAATCATATGTTGTCAACGAGTGTGTATATCTTTTAATAAAACATAGCCATCAACACAACTATTCAGCCCTTACAGCTGGAATCAGATCATAAAGGTAGTATTCCATGTTCCAATGGCTAAAAAGAAAATAGTTCTTTTCTGGCTCACCCAGTAATTCTCAAATGGTCCAGTTAAATTTACCATACCTCAAATATTCTTGCTTATATCGGAAAAACAAATCTCTTCACTTTCCCGTTTTTTGTCTCGAGTTTGTGTTTCTTGTGACTGGAAAAGTTAACTGAATTTGTAGTCATCTGTCTGTTGCAATAACGACTTTACACAGCGCTTTGCTGTGTGAAATTGCATTAAAACAGGGAAGGGGGGTTGGGGTGGGGTGGTGTGCTGTCTGTGTAACTTGTGCAGTGAATAGCCCACTTTCGATATATTAAAATTCAGTCCTAAACAAAAGGCATCATCTCGAGGCTCTGGAGAATATACTCATACAAGTGCTTATATTTATGCCCCAGAGCCTCTAGATGATACCTTTGTTTAGGACTGAATTTTAATATATCGAAAATGGTCTATTCCCTTGTAGAATATCCAAAGTCATTTGTCATGATGACGAGATTTATTGACTTTCATTTGTTTCAAGGGATGTCTATTGAATTAAGAATATCTATTTTAAGTGCTGGTAATAGACGAAAGGTAGAAGTTATCCACGCACTTGTTGTTTTATTTTTTCAAGTTATTTCTCATCTCCTGTTCTCAAGACACTTTGGAAGTTTTAACAGTATTTCCAGAAACAAGTGGTCCATGGCTAAAGTCCTCACCTGTACATCGAGATTTTTAAGGTCAAGAGAAATTGATAACCATCCAGTCCTCTAATGGATCAGTGTTCGATAGACGCATCAACAAGCTTGTGCTTTTGTTAGAGTCGCCTTAAGGAAGACCGGGAAACCCCGAAGGGGAGTGGGGCCGTGTGCTGAATCAGAACCACGAAGGAATAGAACTCTATGTAGTTTTAATTGTTGAATCATTAAGAGAAAGAACTGTTCGTTTACGGAGCCATATATGTACTCGGTCCAGTCCATCTGAGTGGCCACTTATATCGTGACGTATACAACATAATCAGCGGAATCAAACAATCATAATATTTGTCTATGTATACGTATACATACATTTAACAATTATTTCATAAGCCCGCGTTGGATACGAGATAGTAAATAATAGCCAACGAGGCGCGTAGCGCCGAGTTGGCTACAACCAGTCTCCTATCCAACAAGCGCGCATAGAATACAAACGAAAAAAGCGAGAAAATCCGAGCGAAATCGAAAAAACGTGATGAAGATACGATGTTGTGTAATTACTGGTGGTTAGACAGACGCAGGCTCATCACAAAAAACATTCCTTACCTTTTCACTTACATCTAAACTTCGGAATTGATCAAAACTTTCCTCAATAACGTTTTTTTACTTTATTTAGTGAAAAATTTCGCTTTCCCGCGAAAATAATTTTAGCTTAGCAACGCTTAGCGCAATCATTTGCCATATAACGTCAAACTAAGGTATATGAGCTGATAACCGTGATTGATTAAACCAATCAGAGCACGAGAAATGCAATGAGCGAGGTTGAGAATTTAATAAATATGTATATTCTCTACTCGCACAAATCCCAGAATATACCTCTTTAACCCCCCAAAATGTTTGCATAGGCATTGTTTTCGATTTCTCTTGGGACGTCTATATGTCCCAGGAGAAATTGCAAACAATGATTATGCAAAATGTTGAAGGGGTCAAAGAGGTATATTATGGGATTTGTGCACGTAGAGAATAACATAATCAACGATAATACGCCTTCACTGTGGTCAGATTTTGTTTTAAGTCTTGTTTACAACAAGAACGGCAGTGTTGTATCACTATTTATCTCATTTTCGGGCAATGATTGCCTTAAATTGACGTGGACGTTTTTAGTGGCACTTTTGGATTCCGAAGTTAAAGTTGTTAACGATGTTCTCGGTTGCCCCACCACTAGATTTACCTCTTTCAACCTCGAAATTCAAGCGAGAAGAAACGTGTACTGCGAAAGATCCTATTTGATCAAGTATAGTAGATGATGAAATATGCGAATAAGTTTTAGCCTCGATATTCCAGACTGTAATTTAAGTTCAAAACAAAGTTGTTGGGCGCACTGAAGTACATGAATTACAGATAGTTTACATTGCACTGTTGTTTTTGTGGAAGCAAAGAAGGGTAAGGTGCAATGGGAGGAAAAGTTCATTGTCGTGTGATGCCTGTCGTAATGTCCCTAACTGATTAGAGTGTAATGTGAAGTGCTAAGTATCTACCCCATATCAACCATGTGAGCGTTAGCCCTACTACCTACTAACGTTCACGTGGTTCATATGGGGTAGATACTTAGCAATTCACATTACACTCTAATCAGTTAAGTCTGTTCAAATAAAAGTGCTAGACGGCCAACGTTTGCAAAAACGTAATCGTTCCTTGTACTTGTACATGTTCATAGCCGTGACTTTAACATCGTCAGTTCCCACGGCCTGCTCCCGTCTGACCTTGTAGCTAAGTCTGTAGAGCAGCGGTCAGAGTTTTCCTCTGTCCTTGTGTGTGGGCCCATTTTCATCAGTAGGGCTAACGCTCACATGGTTCATATAGGGTAGATACTTAGCACTTCACATTACACTCTAATCAGTTAAGTCTGTTCAAATAAAAGTGCTACACGGCCAACGTTTGCAAAAACGTAATCCTTCCTTGTAATGTCCTTAGTCCAGTTTTAATAACTGAACGGTAAAGTCTGGATAGCTGGAAAATAAAGACGCAGTGCGAAATGAGAGGTTATGAAGTAATAATTAAGTAAAATGTGTTTGGTGTTGTATTTGTCTCATTCAGCTTCCTTCAAAGTTTCATTTATAAAGTTCAATGTGTTTATACAAGAACCGATATGTGGTTGTATATACCTTGTTACAACCGCTAGTGGCTGTATATAATTCATTTAATTATTGCCTTAACCCTAATTATAAATTTTATCTGCATTTGTCATGGGCATAAATCCTGTTTTATGTTAGTTTATTTTTCGGAACTGTATCTTTGTTGTAGCAATAGTCACTTTTACGTCACCTATTATCCTTAACGTGCCAACCAGAGATCTCTTGGCTGTCTAAAGGAAGGTTCTTTTGTTGTGTGGTTGGCAAAATTTCAATTTCAAAAGAGTTGTTTATAAACAGTGAATATCGCCATAGATAGCACAAGACCTCAGAAGCATGTAGTTGCAGAAATATTGATAACGTGTAAATAAAGGGTCTTGACATGACGTTGATAGTCACGTGATCTTAGCGAGGATGGGACAGAGGACATCAGTACATCAGAGAGATTGAGCATCACGTTACGTGAAGGGGAAACGTGAAATGGAAAACTGGCAACGTCAGGCTGCTGTTTGCCTGTTTGAGTGGGAAGATTTTCTTCTTAAGCTTGTAACTCTTTTTCTTTTGAGAATTTTCTTGATGCCTGTTGCTAGCAGGCAAGAAATGAGCTGATATTAAACAGATTCCTCAGTCCACAGTCTTCTTTTACCCTTATTTTGCATTTTATCCTTTGTTTGCAGTTTGCGTTTTACACTGATCGATTGCCTCAAATGCATGATGCAACTGAAATTGTTATCACCTAGTATACTGCCTAGGGTACAGGGTTCCAATCGAGTCCTCACCGCCAATTTATATTATGTTAAGTTTATTTCATCTTTATTAAAATGCGGTAAATGGCTCAGCAAGCTGGTTTTTAATTGCCGTGTAACAATTACTGGGTATAACAGTACTGTTAAAAACGAATGATTACTAAATATAAGTTAGGACATAATTTATTTACCAATTATATATCTATTCCTATGGACTCTTAGTAAATGTAACTAGGTCAGTTTCGATGTCACGCAAATTTAATAACAATAGTGCAATTTAAATTTACAATATAATAATAAGAAACAAGCATACAACTAAAAATGTAAAAGATGTGTGTTCGGATATCGCAAGCTTAAAGCTTGCAAGATCTTTTATCTCAGTTGTTTGGTTAAATAAATGATTCCAAGCATTTGCACCCCAATAAAAAAATAAAATAAAATAAAAACGATGTTTAAGAAAATTCGTTTAAGGTAACTTCAGGGTTTCTATGAAACTGCTCCTGATACATTGGACCATTATTTTTGAAAACTTTAAACGTGTTAATTACCAAGTGCCTTTTTCTCTTTCATCTAAGTCAGACCACTCTAGGAAATTTAGTACATCTGATGATCTAATAGAATAATCAGCCCTAGTAATAATCTGTTTCTCTATTTTGTTACTTTTGAAATCTGGGGGGACTGGGACTGGGACTGGTAACATGGCAGAGTAAACGTGTTTCGCCGAGCTCCCTGAATCGTCGCGGAAATTTTATAGTTTTTTAATGCCGGGCAAACGCAAAAACCGGTCAAAAGGTTCCAAAGACACTTTGCCATCTCCAGAAGAAAAAAAATCGAAAGACGAAGCGGCAAAGGCACACTCAACTGCTTCGGAGACTGACGAAGTGTTCCAAGCTTTAGAAATGGCGGAAGGTTTATAGGGAAGAAGCTTGAAGCTGTACTTAAAAAATTGCAAAAGCTTGATACTATTGAAAGCCGCTTGAACCAGATGCACACAACACTGGCAAGTATTGAAGAAAATGTAAGCAGGCTGGATTCGGAAGTTGAAGGTCTCAAAACAAA
>NC_090895.1:23917373-23927373 GCF_036669925.1 Montipora capricornis | reverse complement strand
AGGAACCTGAGCGTGGTGGTTGATCTGAGTTATGATCCTAATAATCCATACAATCCTTTGCCTTTCTACAGTTGATAAGCGCTGTGACAGAATAAGGCTTAGGTAAGTCATCAAAACCTAATTTTCTCTGTATGACCTAAACAGGTTCTAATCTGAATTTGAAAAGGACAGGACAAAAAGAGGGCAGTAAGGTTTTTTAAGCGGTCAGTATAAAATGTAGACTGCAAACTGGCTCTAAAATGCAGACTAGGTACAAAATAGGCCTCAGCCCAGGCCTAGGCCTAGGCCTCAGTCTGCATTTTAGACCCAGTCTGCAGCCTGTAGTCTGCATTTTTCGCTGACCGGTTTTTTAAGACCTTCTTTGTACATGCCCAACTGTAACAGTGGTTTTTCAGAAGGCGATTTTGTTTCATTGTGAGAAACATAAATCTGGAGTGTTTTTCTTTTTTTCAGATACACTGTAGGCTTGGGTATTCATAAGTAATTCTTAGCGTGAAAGCGAAACATTCCTGAATAATGTAAAACTATCTGCGGTAATTTTAATACTGGATAAGACTTTTCCACCTGTGTTGTCTTTACGCCATACACTGATTGGCTCAGTTGAAATTTTGTAGAATCATTGTTCATTTCCTTTAAGGGATTGGTCATTTTTGTGTAAGTGACCCCTATTAACAGTTTTTGCATTATTAAAAACTCTTGTGTAATTTAGAAATATATTTTATATAATTTTTTTTCTGATTTTTCCCATTTCAGATCTGCTAAGAAACTTGATGTGATAGCGATAGATCACTTGCTTCTGTTTTACCTCACGAAAGTATTCAGATACTTGCCGTTAAGATGACACCTTACGTGATGAGATTAAGTGATGTATGCATATGCAATAAATCACTGTTGTTCTTATTGATCTTGGTACCTGGTAGATAGCTTCTATCCCCTCCTGATACCATCCCTCTAGAATTCCATTTGGCTTCATATACCTTGCACTTTCCTATAATCCTTAAATCTGAAAAACAAAAACAAAACAAAAAAACAACAACAACAACAACAACAAACAAACAAACAAAAACTTTCCCCCTTATCTTTCTCCTCTGGATGGTGATGTGGCTATTTCCTTTAACTACACAATAATCACCTGCAGATGTGTTAAAAGCATGAATTTGATATTGCAATTTTAGAATTCTGTTTGGAACAGGACCAAGAAAATGTTTGATAAAAAAGCTGATGAAGCAAAAGCACTTTTGAATTCTCGCTTCCTTTATCAAAATTAAGGGAATCTTGACATGATTTTAGTATTCGAAGAGGTTTTGAATTGTTCATAAATTATACAATAATTTGCCTTAGAAATGTGCGGATTATGAGTTATGTGTCTTTAGACAGAGTTGTTATCAACCTTTTTGGCTTTCATTTTCCTAAATTTCTACTAAAATATTAGAGATTATTTTTTTACCGTTTTAAAACTAATTAATATTTAGCAGACATATGATAAGATGTGACATAATTAACTTCCTGATGCTTGCAATTATTTTAGATTGAAAATGATCGTAAAATCTTTTATGTCATTAAGCATCTTTAACCACCTCTGGTGGTGTAAAATGAAAGAACTTAGATGCATGTTTTAGTTCATATCAAATTAGTTTCATCAATTATGTGGCTGGTCCATGCAGTTGCCTTCAGCTGAATGTTTGACATTTGATTTGAGCCGTGTGCTCCCGGGGAGGGGGGACTCCCATATGAAACAGACGGGGATGGTCGTCGTCTCGCTTAGGGGTGTAAATTTTGGATTTTGGTCTCGCTTAGGGTGTTCCGGGCAAAGTGCCAATATTTTAAGCCGCCAAGGTCTCGTTTAGGGTTCCGCGAAGAAACACAATTACGCGAAGAGAAACAGAAGTCAAATTTTCTTTTTAACGTGTTTTTAGGGGTCAAAATTTGCTTAAGCCACGCCCAGATTGGTATCCTTTAGGGGTCACAAAAAGCCTCAGCCACGCCCAGATGGTCTCCTTTAGGGGTTAAATTCAAAATTTCCGACGAGCATCCCCGTCTGTTCCCCCCCCTCCGGGAGTAGATCTACAACAGTTGGATCCCTTACGTATATCCTTACTGAATCCTTCCTGACAACCGTTTGAAAGTATTCCGTGTTGGCAACATATTCCAAGACAATCAGAAAGTCAAACTCATCAAATGCCGCTACTTTCGTTTTCTCTGCTACACTTCCGGCTTGAACGAGTTGACATTCTTCGAAGCATTTGTAAGACTTTCCAAGCTCGTATAAGCTGTCTTTCAACATGATTGTTATTTCATGCAATATTTGGAAACTTTTTTGTTCATTATGAATGTCCAGTTGGGGAGAAAAACCTTGGAGAAATGAATAAAACACTGGACCAACCGAAACTGGAATTTTGTGCATCGGAGAAGCTTTGATGTCAGTGTCTTCTTTGGTGCTGTCTAATAATTCCCATTTTTCATACGGCCAATCAGGGATCCTTACGTTCAAACGATATCCCTCGTTCTGTAACTCAGGCTCCTCTTTCGACGCCATTTTACAAACAGACTAAGGTGAGAGAAATGCAATCCGACGAGAGTCCTTTGTATTTCGTCTTGTCACGCAATGTCCAGATCACCAAGTGAGCGTTACGTGACCGGAGGGGGAACCGTAGTCACGAACGTGATTCTTAGACTCTGAACCGGAGGTATGCTAAACCAACTTGAAAAATATTTCAACGCCAATGTTTCGAATAAAAAGTAGTCTACTGGGGGGCTGCAAAAAGAGAGCTTGTTTATCATACTTGTGATCGAAGTTAGTGCAAAAGCAGACTTTTCTCAACAATTTTGTCCAAGATTGTATTTGGGATATATACATTGTCAAATATCTGTCTACATGTATCCTTGTTGTCCTCTAATGAGGACAACAAGGAGTTACCGATATATCAAAACCAGTCACGGTCAGCCTTGCCCTAGCTGTTTTGCCCATTTTGTTTTACATTGATCAAGTTTTTATTGCAATATATATATACAGATATGAAATTATCGTAGATATATTTATTTAAGATTACATACAACAAGAAAATTTCACGGTTAACAACTGTTAATCTTGTGTGTTCTATAACTGACATAGATTTACGGCTAAGGAATGAGAAATTTTCATTGGTTAACGGAACTTAACGTGATTGGAACAGATTTGAAATATTTTGCATGACCAGTCTGTTTGCAGTCAGCTGGTGTGTTAACCATTGAAAGGCGTCACTTTTTGTATGAATTGTAGAAATCTCATTGATTGTGTTCATAGTTTACACTCATTAACAATGCCTTGTAAAAACGTTAGGGGAAATAAATATATTGTCTTGTAGTTATACATAAAATTTGTGACAATTCGTACCCGAAGACGCACGGTTTGCAAACAGGAAGTTACATTACTGTAGAAGTAATTTTCTCAGTTTGACATAATTTTATTCTTGAACACGTTCTCACCAGTTATCAAAAACAGCGGGGTACATGTGCTTGCGTGTGTTTTTAGCACAGTGAAGTGGATATGCAATCGATTTTTTATAGTGAGAAAAATGAAGTTCCTATGAGATATGATTAAGGTCACTTTCGATTCTACAAGGAAAGCTTCCAGAAGTAATTAAAGGAAAATAAATCATGTATGACATCCTTGACAGAAAATTTCAGTCTCATTCAAGCGTATGAGATCTCAATTAAAAAGTGTAAGGAGTCGATGGGACAGAAACATTGGATTATGAATGAATCCAAATGTCCTTCTCTTCTGTTCACTCAGAATTTTTCGTCCTTTCTCCTTTCTGACTCTCCAGCTATGCCTACTTCCTTGATATCATACTTAATTCTACCTTCTCCCTATTATTATTTTTGTCATCTTCATACCCTTTTAGGTTTTCGGATTACTTCACAGTACATAGTGGGTCACAGACTAATGGAAGGGGGGGAGGAGGGGAGGGTTTGTGTTGATGGAGCATGATGGAGGATAAGACAAAACTTGAGTGAAACACTATAAATACTATACTTAATTATATGGAAGGGAGTGTTTTACGGGGAACTAAAATACTTGAATCTAATCAATACAACCACTACATTCGGGAACCAAGTGGAGTATTTTTTGTGTGCAACACAAGAGGTCATATTGAGCTATGACGTCATGATTCCCCCCTTTCAAACTTTGTTGAATGAACTTGATTTGCTTGTTGTTTGGAAAATGGCGGTCACAAGATTTGTTGTCGTAATACCGTAACAACAGTATGTGTATTCTTTATACCATTCCCTTTGCATTTCCTACAATACAAATGTGGAGAATTTGTTTAATAATCAAGAGCCTCTTTAGATGGTCACTTTTAGGGGTTCAAGGGTTATTAACTGAATCATTATTACAATGTACTTGTAGTAAATGTAATACCAAGTCTACCACAGACCAATCTGCCTCCTTACAGATGAGAATTTTGGTTAGTTTTCCTGACATTTAAACATTTATTGATCTTTTGCCTTTATTTTTATAGAACCAATCAGCGTAGGCAGAGCTACTCTATAATAATTACAGATTTTTGAAAGGAGGAGGAAGCATCTATGACGTTGGATTCATGATTGACGACAGTGCTAAAGAGGATAAAACATACACCCTCCCTAACATCAGTATACATAATCCCAATATACTGTTCTCTATACATTTCCTAAAGTTCTGACTGGGAGAATTTGTTTAACAATCGCCAGCTTCCTTACTTGGTGATCATTTCCTCTATTCTTGTCACCATAATTTGCATTTCAGGGGTGATATTATTGTAAGGAGAAATTAATTATGCTAGTCACTCTAAATATCGTGTGAATTTGAACCACAGTCTGCAATGCTTCACTTCCCAAACCAAAACCTTGTTGTAACTGTTTCCTTCTTTTTAAGGTAAATGCATGGTTCCTGTCTTCTCAACCACAGCCTGCGAACGCAGATGCATCAACCATGGCTGGTCTATGAGGAATGGCTGTTGTTGTCATAGCATGGTACAGTGACATCAGCAATTGAAGTAAGTTTTATTTCCTTGCAGACCATGACAATGAATCTGCAAACTTTACTATTCAGACAAGGATGTGACTTTGTTTTTCCCTATGTGTGCCAGTATTCTCATAGAGATCAATTCAGGCATAGCAAAAGATGTCTGAATATTTCCCAATACATTCAAAATACCTCTGAGGGGATCTGTTAGAGTTGACACAGACTTCCCTTCAGTGAAGTAAATCTGCTTAAAGAACCTATATATTGCAAGGACATTTGAACGAATTTTGGAATGTAGAGTATCAACTTGGTGATCTCAGTACTTTTGAATTTCCACCAGATGTCGTGGTTTGGTGCATTGAAAAATGAATACTTAGAAATGACATTTCAAGCATCTTCTCTTCATCTTCATTTCATTTGAAGGTTATCATTTTCCCCCTTCATAAGGCATTGTTCTTGTAGACAAAGAATCACAATCCCCTCTTAATGAGGAAGGAAGTTAATTTTATTTATCATCATCATTATTATTGATTATAAAATTAAACAACCACGTCGCTCTTTGGAGGTTGGGTGCCCAAGAGATCCTGGAGCTTCCACTATTGGCAGCCAGCTCCAAGATGGAGACTGCACCGATGGCTGGCAAAACCTGACCACCCAGCCATGAGCCCCCACGCCCCCGAGAAAAACGGGCACCCGTCACACTGATATACAGTGGAGAATACTTTATAGTAAAGGTTACTATTGAGGGTAATAACCCCACAATGCAATTCTGCGATTTCCCGCATATTTTCCAATCTGAAAATGGAGGAAAAGACTCCAATGGCCTCAATTCTGAAGCGACAAAACTTAAGTAATCTAACGGAGGTATCTGAAAAGGAGAAAATCAGACCTGATGTAGTTCCACTGTTATCTGCAAGGGAAATGAAGCAGGTGGGTGTAAGTAATAGTTCTGACATGATGAGCTTGCGAATGTAATGTTCTATCTACGGAAAACGAAAGCCTCGAAGAAATCGTTTAGGATCTGGAGCACCAGAATTCAACATACCAAAGTCAATGCTAGAGAATCATCTAGAGGAGGGTTTCAAGATCAAGGAAATTGCCAGTATGTAGTTTGTCTCGGAGAGCACAATTTATCGCAGAATGCAAAGCTACGGACTGGGCTCTCAGGATTTCGGTGATGTTTCGTATGTAGACACAAACCATAAACTTGTAAGGTGGAATTTTATAATCATCGGTGGAATTGATGGCTATAGCCGATTGCCTGAAATGTTAGAATGCCCCTATTTCCTCAAATGCTGTTTCAAGTAGATTCATTCTGTCTACATTGATGTAGTTTGTCTCCCCCTCTAAGACTTCACTGTCAGATTCTAATTCCAATTTCCTGCCAGTAACAATGACGCGCTGCATACATTGGAGAACTTCCACGAGGTTGTGTACATTGTTTGTGCGACAAAAGGTTACAACCTTTCCAACAGCAGTATCAAGGTTATCTTGTTTCTCTTCAGAAAAAGGTACAGGTGAGTCGGAAACTTCTATGACTGGGTTTGCTGCCTGTATTTGTTGTGGAGCTTGGGACATCCCTGGATTCACTGACGATTCACTTCCAGAGTCAGCATTTGCTGTGCCTTCTACAATTCACCCAGTTATGCCATTGTGACCCTCTGAGTCTGAACCACTATTAAATCCAACTGTACACATGTAAAAAGAGTGTGTTCTGCGTTCACTCATTTCTTGGAAGCCATGCATTTCTCTTTTACTTCACAAGAATTCTGCGGCAAAAAAGATTTAGTGGACATATCTTTTTGGGTTGGTCTGAAGTAAATTTTGGATTGCCCTCCTAAATTACTTCTTATTTCCTTGGCAGCCCAGGAGCACTTAAGAGGTGTTAAATCCCGGCAATTTGGTAGGCAATGTGGCATCTTAAGTCCTCCTGCTTCACGTAACTGAGGAAACCCCTTCACATCACCTACATCGTCCTTTTCACTCGAGACAAGCTTCTCGTACACTGCACTTGCATCATCATCTAAGAGTAGCTTGATCTTTTTTACTCCTAAGCCAGCTTTGTGCTACGTTTGTTTCTCAACAGCTGATGGTGTTGTGCATTGATACCGATCTGCAAGGCACACAAAGTGAACAGTCCAAGTTCGTGGATAAGGATGTTTCTTGCTTCTACTTTTACCGACCGAGGACCCCTAGGATTGAAAAGACACATTCGTTCCTCCAGGACAGCGTCAGCTAAAGGTACATCGCCGTTTCTGCTTGTTGAGGCGCTTCCAACGAGAGCCAAACGATGACCTGCTACTGTTTCCTTCGTCTTCTTTACAAAGTTCACGCAATCGAACTTGATCTCCAATCGCAGTTACACCAAGTCGTTCTATTTCCTCATCACTCATCGACTGTACTATCGTAGGAACTATTCTTTCTCGTCGAAATACTGCAGCCAGCGTTTCAAGGTTTACTTCCGTCAAGATGTCATCCATTTTTTCGCGCTTCAACAAAGCAAAACGGAATGTTGTTTGGGAGCGTGGTGACGATCATCACGAAGTTTGCACCGAATACCGAATATACTGAAGTGAACACGAAGATAATGAAGTGAACACCGAACGAATAAACCACCCAGTATAATAAAATGACCACCCAATATACTGATTTAAGCACCGAATATAATGAAGTAAGCACCGAATATAATGGAGTGAACACCGAATATAATCAAGCGGACACGGAACGAATAAACCACCCAGTATATAGAATGACTACCGAATATAATGAAGTAAGCACCGATTATAATGAAGTTTGCACCGATTATAATGAAGTAAGCACCGATTAAATTAAAGTAAGCACCGATTATAATAAAGTAAGCACCGAATATAATAAAGTAAGCACCGAATATAGTGAAGTAATTAAGCACCGATTATATGATTTAAACACCGAATATAACGTAGTAAGCACTGGATATAACGAAGTATGCACCGAATATAATGATTTAAGCGACGAATATAAGGAAGTAAGCACCGAACATAAGGACGTAAGCACCGAGTATCATGACCAAAAGTATCATAAGACAGTTATGGCGTTCCATAGTCGTCAGTGATGATCATTCAACCGTACATGTTCAGTCTTTGAACCTCTTACATTCGACCATCGAGTAAAATTGTTATTCAATGTCCGTTGAGCGAAGAGAAAATCAGTTCTTGAGCTAGACCACGAGCAGTCGTCCTTCTTTCCTCAGAGCCACGCGCGACGGATGAAATTATTATTTTATGCAAATGCCAGTGGTAAAAATGAGGCGTGTCACGCAATCGCGCGCTCTACGATGTCAAAGAAAAATTAGAGACTATGACAATAAATTAAATTTGACGTTTGTTCAACTACGCTCAGCATTTCTCAAAAGGTAACTATTTTGGTGAAAAGGGGACAGAAATTTCAGAACAACAGAAGTTCAAATTCAATGAATGGAATGACATGCCATTGTTTTGAAATTATCCCTTTGCTGATAAAATAGTAACGCCTGCTTGACAGGCTAAAGATATGCACACCTTTCTTCGCTCTTTTCATGATACTTTCATGCACATTTCCGATACCCTCTTCCTTAAAAAAAGTTGCTGCTGTTAAAGAAAAATAAAAATTAAAAAAAAAGTCACTACTCCCAGTTTTCACGCCAGCACTCACTTTCAGCCTGAAACTATTCAATTCTCCTCAGGAGAACGTCGCCCCAACTCTCGCGCAGTCGTAACCCGGAAAAATGATGGGGGAAAACACTGTTTACTTCGTTGATCTCGACAAACGCTAGCAAAGATGTCCTCGATGTTTTTTACTTTTGCAACTCTTTTATGTATCTGTGGGTTCCAGTATACAGGTGGGTAAATTCAGTACATTGAATTTATGACACTGTACCGCGCAACCAACGAACCTGCGAAATGTGCAACTACCTCGATTGCGAACCTCTGCAAAGTGAATAATTACAACACGAGTAACGTGCTGCTATTATCCTGAAAACGGGGAATTTAAGGATTTTTACTTCCTTTCATTGCCTTCCAATGTAGTTGCCTTTCGTTGCTTTTCAACAGAAACAGTTTGTTACTTGAGCTTGCGGTCACGTCACCCGTTATGTTGTTGACAATCTTTATTTATTTGAGCATGTGCATTTATTTATTACAGTTTTCTCCCATACGACAAATATAAACATAGGCAGAAAATAATGATAAAATAAAATAAAAATTAGTGAAGGAGTAGAGGGAAGCATCGAAAAGCGCACTAGACACCATACGAGGGATGCTCCCCAAAACCTATACAGTATAATATGGGAATGTATATAATACAAATCATATCTAAATCTAAGTGAAGAGAATCTAAAATATCCAAGTTCTAAAATAGAATAAAAAGAAATCTAAAAGTACTGGAGAAGATTTCGTACGAGTGTTAGAACCGAAATCATGAATCACCATAACGAGTCGGTGTGACATGCCGACGCCTTATGATACATGAACGACGCCGACTCGATCGTTATATTGACTCATGGTTTTGGTTCTCACACTCGTACGAGGCTAGCTAGTACTTTTAGATTTCCTTTTATACTATTTTAGAATTTGAATATTTTAGATTCTCCTAACTTAGATTTCTTATTTTAATCATGTTTTAATGTACTCGTGAAATGAATTTTACCTAGTCATTTATACAAGTTCAGAAATTCCGCGGTAAATAATAGTTCTGCAAGTTCTGAGGTTCGCAACTCCCAAATGAGTGTCTTCTTACAAGTAGCTTAGTTGGTAAATTGTCCAGACGTTAGTGCAAGGGTCACTTCTCTCTTTGTAGAGCAGAGGTCTTGGGTTTTAATTCTGTTGCAGCTGCCTGAATTTCTTAGGTGTCTATAAGGGACAGTTACTTAAAATGGCCACTTATTAGTGTGAGGATTACTTCTACCTTTCGAATTAAATAGTTTACGTTACTTTACTTTACTTTGCTGAACTCTAATTAGACAGATCTTCACATAATACAAATTAAAGATAAATTAAC
>NC_090895.1:23904873-23912373 GCF_036669925.1 Montipora capricornis | reverse complement strand
GACGTTTCGAGCGTTAGCCCTTCGTCAAAGCGAATCGAGGAATTGTAGGTTACGTGTAGTTTTTATAGTAGAGTAGGAGCTACGCTATTTGGTGGTAACATGGCAACGTGAAAAATAGGAATATATAATCGTTAAATGAAAAGCGTTCGTTAATACCGTGAAGATTAAGGGTGCCGATTTGGAAGATGAATTTTTGTTCCAGATCCTTGCGGCTTTCCGTCGTACCTATATTTAGGGAAAGGCCTTGGATAGCCATGTGTTTTTTGGAGTTGAAAATTAGTGTAATTGGCTCAACTTGTAGCAAGAGTGATCAACAGAGCATCTACTTTAGAACAAGTATTGGTACTACCAAAAATACAAGTGTACTTTAATTGTCCAAAGATCAAATCAAACCAATTCCAGAAACTTTATACTCTACAGTTTTTCAGTAGTTAGTAGGAATTCATCAACCTTCCAAGAGATCTAGTTGTGTACCAGGAATCCATTGTAGAATTTGAATTTGTAGAATTTGTCAAGATCAATGTGACACTCAACACTGTCTGGCGGTTTACAATGCAAAAATATGCGTAACAGTGTATCTTAAACGTATTATTAATAGTAGTCACCAAAACAAGGAATGACCTACATGTAAAATGATCTAACATGAGCTACAACGGTATCTAAAATGACCTAAAATGATCAAAAATAAACAAAATGGTGGTAGCTCATTTTCGGTCATTTTAGATACCATTGTAGCTCATTTTAGATCATTTTAGGTTATTCCTCGTTTTAGTAACTACGATTATTATTCCATGAGTTCAGTATAGTTACATACTTTTGGATACTTTAATTAGTTTCCCGTAAAGATCAACAAAGACGAAAACAGAAAAAAAAAAACAACGTGCAGTGCCAAAGTTTGACCTAGACTGAAATAAACCTTGATAAATTTAAATCATGTGGTGTAAAGGGTCAGACGGACTGGTCCGTCATTACAGACGAAAACTGTTACTGGTATTAGTCTAAACTGGGGTGAATGGAATAATAGTAGCTTTTAAATTATTAAATAATTTCATTAAAATCTGCAAAACTACCAGACTAAGGGCGCTTTCCTTTTGTCAGAACTGGCCGGCCACACCCGTGAGTTTGCAAGGAAAATGCAACAATTTGAAGGAACACTTGCATGATAACAATGAGTACATATCATCCTCAGAGTGTGTTAATTTGAAAGCGTTGTAGAGTCCTTCCAAACGCCCAGTCTGGCCGGTCAGTTTTGTCAAATGGACAGTGTCCAAAGTGCTATGTCATTCTCAACCTTGGAGAGTCAGAGGATATATATATGAACTAATAGCCAGAGAGTAAGGCTAGTGTGCCCTTGTTGCTACTAAGGCATACTAGACTTTGTATGCTGAACTGCACATTTTCTTCATGCTGCAACATTAGTCTTTTTTATACAATAATGTTTTACTATGTTCATTATCAACTGAGGACTTATTTTTTACTGGAACATATATTATACAATACAACTCAGGGAAGTAAAGTCTTTCCTTTATTGCTACACTGGGAGGTGTTAATCAAACCATCATAATCACCTCAGAGCAACCAAAGGAAAGAAAATGGCTCAAAGCAATAATTGCGTTATTTTGATGAGATTCTGGTTGACGTATACTGGGAAACAAAATTTTTGTTCACCTCATTACCATTTAGTAAATACCCACCAATTTAACTCCATAAAAATCAACTTTTTGATTTGTGATTTACACGCAAAACGAAAAATACTAAAACTTTTTTGTCGATTTCACTTGAGTTTAAAAAACCTGAAATAACTGTCACTTTTTTTTCAGATAAAGTGGACTTGTTTTAGGATTTCTCTCGGATGTTGCTGAAGTCAATTTTATCAAGTTATCGCTTTATCTTGCTCAGTTTTTGCGAAAAGTCACTGACGAGAAATTTCTCGAGTATTTTTAGCTTTTGCCTGTTTCAGTCAAAATAGAAAAATGTCGACTTTTTTCCGCTTTCTCTGTTTGACCTCCTCGATTGACAGCTGTCAAAAATGGCGTGAAACTCAGAACCTTGTGTTTTTCTTTCTTAGTTGCACCACAGGTGACCACATAGCTTATTTCTCAAAAATAAAGCTCAAATCGGTTTAAAAAATACCAGAATAATGTTGTTATAAAGGTGAGCCACTTGGACATTAAGACATCAACAAATTCACCTTATTAGATTTTGTATTAAACCACTCGTGCCTGGAGCTTAGCGCATCGCGCATATCTCATGTAACTTGAATTTCACGAAGATCCATAAGATCGCCGCGAAAAACAAGAAAAGAAAAAAAACAAAGAAACAGATCTGTTCGAACGAAACAAAAAAGTTCGCTCGGCGTACTGAACCACTGGCAAGTGGTGTCGCCTATCATGCGCATTATTTGATTGAGCTACCGTTGCAAGCAGTAGTTCCGGTTGTGCTGTCAAATTTAAATCGAACAATGAACGGTACATGTCGCTTCGCTGATTCTATTGTTTTCAAAGGGAACCAGGGATAGAGCATGGCACACGATACAGCAAATATTCGTAGACTATTGCTATGCTGGAAATCGTGGTGGGTTGCGTAGAATAAACTAACGAATAATTGGGGAGGGACCTAGAAAGCATGAGCGTTAGGGCACCGAATGAACGCCCAGATGTAAATACATAGACCTGGGGTGGGACCACCCAGCTAGACTGTGCACTTCCGTCTTACGACGGAGAGAGAATACTGATGTAGAGGAAATCAAAACAAGAGTAACGAGGAACATAGGTCGAACCATTAGCAGCAACAAAAAACCGCTACATAATATAGCATGGGTAAAAAAACACTGTGGCCGATTATTCCGAGTTCGGACTAGGCAATCCTGATAGGAACGATCCTAGGCCTACAAGGTCGTAGATCAGCGGAGATCAAGAGCGGAGAGAGTGAAACTGGGGTTTCCTGAACAGTGGCCTTCGACGGGCTTACAGATGTACTGTTATTATTTGAAGTAGACGCAGTTGCCGTTATGGACGGAGACGGGACTGTTCCCGTTGAGGTGGGTGTTGAAACTGACGTTCCAGGGGCAGGATCGGACGATGGAGTACTGTTCATGTTCTGAGAGCCGCCTTGTCCAACGGCGGAAACGGCCGCCTGAACGGCGTTCGGGTCAGTTGGTCTAATAAGTTGGTCAGGCATTTTCCAATGTTAGAACTGACGAGCGTCGAAATCTGCTGTTAACCGGGCGGCTGTACTTGCGAGAGTGAAGTATCACGTGAAAAGTATCTAATTATCTGTGCGCATGAGTCAGGACAGTGCTTTTGCATAGCTTATTTCTCAAAAAATAAAGCTCAAATCGGTTTAAAAATACCAGGGCAATGTTGTTAAGTTCATTTCCAGTCAACTAGCAAATTTGGGCTAGTTTTGAGTAAAACTAAAAATCGACCGGAATTGTCACTTAATAGGTTTTTGCATCCAGCCCTTCCAGCTGATTTCTACCGGAAGTTGCTGTGCATCATGGGTTGAAAATTCAGGGGAACTAGCTGCAATCCCCTTGCTTAAAATCCACGTGCGGATAAAATTTGTTTACAATGTTCCCACAGACGAATTTTAACCGCAAATTTCGCTTTTGATGGAGTTCTGGGTTGCTCTGTGGGCTTTATGATAATTGCACGAGATAAAAAGAGCCATGGCATGCCTTAGCTTGAAGCTAAGCTGTATAAATCACCTGCTGTTTACACAAATTCATTCGTAGTTACGGTTTGGTTAAACCGAAGAATTTTATCCTCTTTAGTTTTATCGCGGACTGATGTAGTGAAATATCATTCGAGGCAGATTTACTTGCTTTTGTAGAAAGTGAAGGCTGGCTTTTTATAAGAAAATCATTGAATGCAAGACAAAACAAGCGCAAAAACTTAACTGGGATATAATTCACTTTTTAAACAATTTTCTTACCTTCAAGAAAAAGGCTCATATTGTTGACCCTCGCTTGACCTTCCACTATCACAAACCTTTGTGTTAACAAAACAGAGGAATATGGGATGGAATGAAAACGAACCTTCACTGGCGTTGGGGGAATTTGTTGAGAAAACTAACGACAAATAAACACACACCGATGAAAGGAAAATAATGTAACTTTATTATTTAGGGCCAGATTTTGTTATCTGTTTAGTGATGTTTCTGTTTCGTGACATACCACGAAACAGAAGGCAGAGAGGCAATTGGAATAAACCGTTATTAATATTATTATTATTATTATTATTATTATTATTATGTAAATTCAAATGTCATTGTTTTGTTACGATAAATTTTGTAAATTTTTGCGACATTCTTTACCTTGCAGGACCATTTGTCCCTTAAAATTAGATCGGTGGGCCATAAATGTCCCCCAGATTCAAAACTAAATGGAAGACGTTTATGCAAATTCATACCGATCAGAAAGCCAGGACGGTGTAATTTTAAAAGTAATGTATTTTTTTGCCGGCAAGCATTTTACATTTTTATATTATTCTTATCATTGCTAAAATAACTGAGAATAAAAATTTATCAGTACCTTATCAAAAAACACTATTCTCTTGTGTTCTGATCCTTAAACAGCATTCTAAACCTGTCACATATTTTGTTGTTTTGAAATAGATGGCTTGAAATAGGAATAACCAAGCGAGGTTTACTTACACCATATTTGGAAGTACAATGAGCACTCTGTTGCACTCGTGACTGGCTTTAGATACGCACTTGTAGTGCCCTGCTCTGTTTGTCATTGGATATATTCTTTTGAACAATGTCCAATAGGAAAATCTCGAGTTATTACTGGGTTGCCACTTTGGCAAACCCAGTCGGAATCTGCGTTGCATTTTGTTGGTTTTATTATTTTTATTTCTTTTCGTTTTTTTTATTATTATGCATAACATCCCATTGAAAAAAAACTCGTAGAATATTCGCGGACCGGTCGATTTCTCTGAAATTTGAAAGGATTGCTAACGAATATAGAAAGATTTTCACAATAACTAAAATTTCCTGTGTTAAGCATTAGAATTCGACGAAGAGGTAAATGCGACTAAATTTGTTGCGTGCGTTGCTATTTTCATGATTTGACTGTTGTGCAAATTTTGACAGATAATATTAAATTCTGAAAAAATATCTACGGATAGATCGTTAAAAAATCTTTATTTTTAGTGGTTATTTGAACATAAAAGATGCAACGCTTGACGAGATATTTTTTTTTTCTAATACAACGTATTTGAAAGAAGAAAAATTTCGCGGGAAACGCGGTGAAAATGAGTTAATAAATTTGCATACGTGCGTTGAAATGTGATACGCGAGGAGACAGGAATTTTATTTCTCTGACAAATGATTTTGTCACTGTAGTGTAAGATGAAATTTATTTGGGAAGCCAACAATATTTCTTTAACTTTCTGGTTAATCCAATTTATTGCTACGACTTGCTAGTGCGAAGATTGTTTACATGAAACTCACGCTTTTTACGAATTTATTACATCATTTGCGTAACAATATATCCCTTTACTCTAACCCAAAAACGTTCAGTAACAAACTTCATATTTACTTAACTATCTCTTCTGCTTTTGTGCTTGTCAGCACTGTGATTTGCGATAATTCGCAAGTCTGTTTTTGTATCTCATAGATGTTTAGATTTTCAATTACATGGCCACTCAACCTCTCGATTGTGCCTTAAAGTCAAAATAGATACGTTTCTCAGGAACCCGACATCGCGGCAAAGAAGACTGCCTGACACGACAGATGAAATCTAAATATTCAGTTAAATATTACAACAAAATTTTAAAAAACCGACGACGGAAGTTTCTCGGCTAAAAAGTACGTTGTTTTACTCTGAAAACGACAAACTATTAACATTCCTTCCCGTAGTTCATTCAGTTGACACAAGGTGATCACGTGCACCTTTTATGGTTGCCTAGCACGTGATCAAATTTCTGGTGCAAACGCAAAACCAAGCAATGTTTTGACCTGGCATCAGATTAGACTAACAAGAAGAGGAATTATGAAGCGGAAACAACACCTTCAGTCCTTTCTTAGTGTGTCCAATAAACGTTTGCTTAGTGCAACTGCAAGACATGCTGGAAAACGTCCGTCAAAGCAATTTGCAGTTAGTTTTTTGCATACCATTTATTTAAAGAAGAAACGAGTGAATTTTACTCAAGAGCGTGTTTTGTTATCTTTAAACTGAATTTATTACCAAAGCTTAAAAAACTAAAAGACTTCAAAATGGGACAGGGCATTACAAAATAATTAAACGCGTGAACGTGTGAGCCAAAGGGCCTCTGCTGGTGCGACATGTGGGTGACCCCTCAAATGGCCTTAATCACGCCCCACTTGAAAAAATTAACTGGAACGCTGCAGTTCAATACCACCCAATTCAGTGCCTTCTTTTTTGTGTAAAGCGTACCACAGGCATTCCAGTGTAAGCTTTTTTGGAGCTTCTAGTTTTGGAAGTGAAAGAGGTAAAACCATCGACCAAGAAGAAGAAAAAACTGAAAACGAATTCACACACAAGGAAGAATTGCGAGAAGAAAATGATGCTACACTTCCGAATTTGAAACCTTGCAATTTCCAGACGAAATGGTTGAATGATCACATGTAGTTATGGCACGAAAATAGGACGATGTTTTGTCACTTTTGCCGGCTGGCAGAAAAGAAATACCCTTTTGGGGGCGACAAGGGCTGCCCCTGCTGTTGCCTATTTGTCCCTTTGCAAGGGCCACAGAGGGACAAATTGTCTCCTGAGGCAACAAAGCTGGCTGAAACCCTGCAATTGAATATTTGTGACCTGAACTGAGTAAAATGGGCTTGCTCTCATGACTATCGTAAAGCTCAGTTATAGAGCATCCAAACTATTAATCAGAAAGTCGTACATGTAGGTTTGATTCCTGCAAAGGAGCACTGGGAGTTTTTCCAAGTATATCCTGAGTCACCATCAACAAAAGAAATATCTTCATTGTAATCATGTTCTTTGTAACCATTTTTCATCCTTTCAACAGTACGTCCATCAATAACACTCAAGTCATCTACCCTTGAATTGAATGAAGGTGAAACACGCACATTACTGTGTGTTTCCACTGGTAACCCCAAGCCATCTTACAAATGGGAGAAAGATGGTGCAGTTTTACAGCAAGGCACCACCTCAAACTACACCATCAGTTCGGCCAAAAAAGAGGATAGAGGAAGATACAAGTGCACAGCTGAGGTTGATGCACCCGGACTGAGCACATACAGGGCCTCTTACTCTGTAGATGTGAAGGTGAAATGTAAGTATATCTTTCCAGATTTGGAAGATGAATGCACTCGGAAAGTATTTGGCATAAATTAAGTACTGTATAAAATTTAAAGGGATGTTAATTATTGCTCATGACTTGATTTTTTTTATTACCTATTAAATTTTACACGTCATCGACATACAGACAGTTTCACGCTATTTTAGTCAAACTTCAAAACACTATAAGACGTCCTTGCATCAGTGAAAACCAAAAAAAATAATGCTGTAGT
>NC_090895.1:23887373-23897373 GCF_036669925.1 Montipora capricornis | reverse complement strand
ACATTTGCCTTTGTTTATGATCGTCTGCAATAAGGCCAACGCAGACAGCTTCTGATTGTTGCAGACTGTTGCAGATCATATGGAAACTAGGCTTTACCAACTGTGCTGATTACAAGTCATATTTATGACCTTTTCTTGTTTACGCAGCCTAGTAAGCAAGTAAGCACTTGCAGGTCTTAAATAATAAGAATAGTGTACTTTTACCCCACAAAAGACAACAACAAAAAGCTGCCAGTGCAATATTTTACCACAAGAAATGGAGGTTTTTGCATATGTTATTCTAGGAAACCGAGAACAAACCAACCAAGAAAATAATTATAGAGACTTGTGTTCTCTAACGACATGGAAAATTGTTAAAATAACACCCAAAGGTCACTTAGGCTCTTTTTTCTTGGAGACCTTCATTATTCTTCATTATGCAAATTTCAAATGAACTGCTAGACTAGCCATTAGATACAGTCAACTCTCCACTAACAGACACTCTCGTAAGCAGGCGGCTCTACTTACAGACACTTCTTTCAATTCCCCATTTTACCTTCGAGTACATTCCTGTAAGCGGACACTCTCTCGTAAACGGATATGGATACTTTTGAAAATTAAAATTGGATTTTTTGTTTATGCTCTCTTAAGGGGGATAACACTTAACTACCAAAGTGTTGCCATTGATCCCTTCAAATAGTTTAACTCTACAGTTAGCATTTTTTGCCAAGTGTGTTCTATTTAACCTTTGTTTGTCTGGTTCAACTCGCAACTCACAACCGTTTTTGGTAAATCACATGACCAAAACAGAAAATGCCTTAAAACTCAGCGAGTTGACTATGTTTTTCACAAATTTTTAACACAACAGTACGAGAACAGTCTTAACACAAAATCTGTAGTATGGCTTTTTAAAAATATTATTTGTTCTCAAAAAAAAGTTGATTCACTTTTCAAAATAATTATCAGTTGCATTTTTTGTCCAAGTTTGTTTTATTTTTAAATTTCTTCTTAGATAAACCAACTCAGACGAATTTCACAACAGGAAATGTGCGTAACACTGCAGTGCAAGGAACAACTGTTACTCTTACATGCAGTGCAAATGGATTTCCTGCGCCTACATACGTTATAAAACGTAATGGCACACAAGTGACGCAAAGTGGCGGCAAGCACGTAATCATGAACATCCAACTCAATGCGGAATATGACAGATATGCGTGTGAACCAACCAATGACGAAGGACCGGGGCCAATTAAGACCTTCCAGATCACTGTAGAAAGTAAGTATCAGGATTTAGCCTAAACTAGGGGCAAAATTTCTCTCTCTTTTTTTTTTTTTTGTAATACCAAATAACTAATGCTAGATGTATTATTTACACAAATCAGGGTACATCACTGGGCTACCTTTCAAGTTACTTGGTCACCCTACAAGATTCATGATTTTAGCTCCCATTTTTCTCACATGTATGTAACACTCTCATCAGTATCTTGGGATCCATTCTCCAGGTGATGTTGTCTTAACGGCACCATTGTAGCTTGCAGCTGTTGTGTTTCTTTGAAAAACAGTGATGCAAATTAATTTGACGTCAATCTCTGAGCACTGATGCTTTGAAAATTCGAAATTTTACAGAGCATGTATGGGATCATTTTGCCACCCAAGAATTTTTTGATGGCTAATAACTGTCTAGTTATGAAAACTAAAAGGCTTAAAATTTGAAATTTAACTAAGTTTAAGTCAAGTTCTTTTACCTTTTGAAGTCAGTTTGTAACTTGTGGGTAATGTCTCCTCTAAGCAAACAATTATGTTTCGCGGGCGGTCCAGGATTTTTCTCAGGAGGGGTACACCACTAAGGAATGCCGTACCCCCTGCACCCCCGTAGACCCCCCTAGACCCCTCCCCCTGCAATTTAAAATGAAATTAAATGTAAACAGTGATGTCAGCAGAGATTCTCTTATTGGCTGTGACCTTGCAACACCTTGCATTCCTGAAAATTTTCAGAGTTAATAATCCTGTGAGTTCGACAATGAGTATTGATCACTAATTTCCTTGCTCTCATTAGTTCCTCTACGGTTTCCTGCCACATCTTTGAGCTCTCTAAACAAGACTGAAAACGAAACTTACACGTTCTCATGCACAGCAGAAGCGAAGCCTGCAGCGACAATACTTTGGATGTTGAACAATGAAAATATCACTCGGGTGCCACCGTACAGTATCAATACATCAGTCACACCTATTCAAAATTCAAAACTAAAAAAGACTCTTAGCTACCTGAAGATCACCAGGATAACATGGAGGCAGAAGGGGCTTTATTCCTGCATTGCTCACAATTCTGCTGGTCAACAAAGACAGAGTGCAGTGCTTGGAGTGCGATGTAAGTAATTGAAGTTCCCATAACCTAAAAGTGTTTATTTTCCTGTTTGAATGTCCATGTTAAAAAATGAACTTTTGCCTTCAAATGAGGTGCGAATTTTCTACAAAAAATTGAAACCTTTTTTTTTGTTCAAAGGCTCTTTTGTAGCCGCAAGAGGAGTGGGGCAGGAAAAAAAAAAAACAGTCTGCTTGCCATCCACCCCTTTTTGAATTCCGCCCCTCGGAATGTGACATGTCGTGACTTGCAACATTATGGAGGTAGTTAATGGGAAAACTCCTTGCATTTTTATTTCAAAAACATCACAGGATAAAAATTAAGGCACCAGGTGGCAAACGGCTCTGAACTTTATGTCAAACAGTTTCTGTGAACGTAAACGTTAACAATAAAAATGCAAATAGCAGTGCAATAGTTGGTTGCCCGCTGTCAACCAGTTGTGAAATTCTCGTCGCCAGTACTCAATTTTTAGTTGCATTGGTGACCAGGAAGGCGCAATTTTCGACCCTGTTGCTAGTTTTATTAGTTTGAAAAGCATCTACCTCAACCCAAACAAATTGCATGTAGAGTTTCTCTGCTTGAAATTTCAATGTTTCAGCCCTCTTGGGTTTTTAACTGAAAACCTGTGTCGTTTTATACTTTTATTGATCCTACGTGATTATTTAAAGTAACTTCAAGTTGACTGACGGCGTTATGGATCTGGCTTGCCGCTTCCAAAGTATGCAAAACTAACTCTGTCTGTTTAAGGTATCACATTTCTTTCTGCTGCAATTAAGCCACAATAAATGTGGATTTGTAATTACTTAAATTGTGTTTTACAGATCGACCAGTTGTTCAATTTCCGGAGGATCATCCTAAAAACCACACCGTGGCCGTGGGAGAGACAGTAACATTCTATTGCAAAACAATTGGCAACCCTCCAACAAAAAGACACAAGTGGCAGTTCAATGGTGTAGATATTCCTGGGGAAAGCTGCGACAATGGGTGCTCGTCAATACAGTATACAAAGAATGCAGTTGTCCATCAGGATGCAGGGCAGTATTCGTGTATTGGTTATAATGATCTAGGATATGGACCCCCTGCTACTGCGGAACTTTTTGTTAAACGTAAGTGTCGCTCGGTTTTAGCAACATCAGTGTTATTTTGCTTAACACCAATAACCACCCATTTTCATTGGTTGTAATGGTTTAGGATGTGGACCCCTGCTACTTCGGTGCTTTTTGTTAAATGTAAGTCACTGTCAGTATTATTTTGCTTAACTCCAATAAGTTTTAAATTTTCAGTAAAGCGGCGAAAATAAAAAAGACCCTCCCCAGCTAAGGGATTGAATTGTTGACCCTTCCCTGGATCCCCTCCCCCACCCCCTCCAATAAATAATGGCTCCAAATTTGTTATACAGTGGTTGAAGTACTTTTAACAAAGCAAACCTAACATGCAAGTGATATCTTCAGAAACAGAGGACACACGCACTTTGTTCATTGAACTTCCAATATCTTGTCTTGTTTATATATAAAAAGTAAGTTAAGTCTGTTTACGACCCAAGTGGCCCATTTCTGTGGCGTGAATGTTTATATATGACAAGTATTTTGTACAGCATGATTTTCATACACGATTTGTATTTGAGTTACAACATAATATTAATGGGAGGGGGGGATGCTTAACCCAATTTTTCCTCAGGCGCGCTAGGTCGTCCCCAGTTGACGATTAAAATCGTCTGATATTAGACGTACAGAGTAACATCTGTTAAGTCTCACTCCTAACCCTAACCCTAACCCTTCACCCAAACGTGTTTCAAAAACTATTTTTTCAAGTTTTCACCTCTTTTCTTGCATGATGTTACTGCCGTTGAGTAGTCAGCGCTATTGTTTTTTAATGAGACGTGATTTGAATATTTAGTAACTTCAACGTGACCAATACACTTGATTACGCACATACTAAGCGTCCATATTGTTTTCTATGAGAATATTTAATAACCTGGACAGGATCGTCAAAATTGATTGCACATATACAAACTGCACAATGAGTTATGTCCACACGCCTGAACATGCCCGACAACTAGTTTCAGCCAGTGAAATTAGTTGTCATAACAAGATAAATTCTGTCACCGAGGAAACACACGTTCATTTCAACACGAGTGCTAGCGGAGTGTGGAGCAGAGACAAGTGGTTTATGAGTAGCATGGCTTTCATTTGTGACATTTGTGAGAAACAGTTCCCCCAGAAGAGAAATCTTGTGCGACATAAGGAATCTATTCACTATGGAAGTTCTTTTACTTGCGAACGGTGCGGCGATGCCTTTAATCGAAAAGATGCACTGAAGCGTCATATGAAGAAACATTCTCAAGAGGAACTCCACCGATGCCAGTATTGTTCCCGCAAGTTTTATGGCCGCGATACATGTTTAGAACACTAAAAACTGTGTGCGTTTGAGAAGGAAGGTGATCATCGCGATAGCATCAAGCGAAAATATCCAGAAGGAAAAGAAAATGGAGAGCGCAGAGCAAAACAATGGAGATGGGATGACGCAACGGTCAATACGACTACGGAGGGGAATGATGTACACTCAGGCAAAGATACTGGTTGTTCTGAAAACCCTTGCGCTTTGACGACCCCAATGAAACACTCCTTAAAAACGTTCAAGCTTAAGCCTCAAATTCAAGAAAAACACGACCTCAGTAGGTTACTGTATGCTAAGAAAGCGTCACTAGTCAATCGTCTAAGTCAAGAACTGAAAACTAACAGGGGACTCAAGTGGTTCATCAGCGTTCAAGTCAAGTTATTCAAACCGAAAGCGGACGGGTCTGACGAGATTTCAGAACCCAATTTCCGAAGTCTTTGCATGACAACGGTAAACGTTCACGAAATTGAAGAGCAGCTTAACGAAGTGAACCAGAACATTTTGAGTGCTTTCACAAGCTATCAGAAGGAAGGAAGTGGTTGGATTCTATCCGAAATTTTGCATCTTGATTTGAGTGTGGCTCACTACAAACTATTGAAAGGTTCGAGCTATCTGCCTTTACCTAAAACGTTGAAGGATAAGAAAGCTATCATTAACATCGAAAACAAAGACAACAAGTGTCTCATGTGGAGTGTCTTGGCGGCCTTACATCCTGTTCCTTATAGATCTAACCCCTAGCGAATTCATCATTACTAACCTTATGTCAACGAACTGAACTTGGATGGTATCGAGTGTCCTGTATCAATCAGTAAGATCGCAAGGTTTGAGAAACAAAACAAGATTGCAGTCAACGTCTGCGGATTCGAAGAAGGAGATTTGTTTCCCGCACACCTCACTAAAGAACGCGAGTTTCCCGTGCATGTCAGTTTGCTGTTGTTTTCAAAGGGGAGAAACGACATTACTGTTTAATCAAATTAAAATCTCAACCGACTGCTTTCCAGTCAAACAGGGCACAAAGCTCAAATGTATTACTGCCCTTATTGTCTTCACGGCTTCGTGCGGGAACAGCTACTTGAAAACCACAAGCCACTGTGTAGTCAGCATGGACCCCAGCGAGTAGAACTGCCCAATGAGGATAACTTGTTTCTCCAGTTTAAAGAATTCAAAAACAGCTTCGAGTCCCCTTTGTCATTTATGCTGATTTCGAGAGCCTAACCACCAAGATTCGGTCCACCTCGCCGGATCCTCGCAAGTCCTCGATAGAGAAATTTCAGAAACATCAAGCCTGTGGTTTTGTTTACGTAATTGTCTCTCCAAAACCAGAATGCTGTAAACCTCCCGTAGTCTATCGCGGAGCAGATGCAGTGGATCCTAGAAGCGTTACAATAATAAGAAGAAAGAATCCATACTCTCTTGAAAGAGATTGTTCCTATGCAGTTGAGCCCTTCCGAAGAACAAGAATTTCAACAAGCGAAGAGCTTGATGTTGATCGGTTTCGAGATCACTGCCATCTTACTGGTAAATCGCCCGATTTACGTCGGCTTTACAATTCTTGATCTGTCTAAAGTCCTGATGTACGATTTCCACTACAATTACATGGTCTCAAAGTACGGACCCCACGCTAAATTGCTGTTTACAGATACCGGCAGCTTGTGCTATGATGTCAAGACAGATGACCTCTACCACGATTTTTTACAAGACCTAGACTGCTTTGACACGTCAGAGTATCCAAGAGATCATTTTCTGTACAGTGTAAGGAACAAAAAGGTGCTGGGGAAGATGAAAGACCAGACCCGTGGCATACCCCTCGAAGAATTTCTAGGCCTTCGACCCAAAATGTACTCTATCCTATTCACAGAAGACAGCAAACAAGTGGGAAAGAAAACAGCGAAAGGCATTTCAAAGAATGTAACCAAGAGAAAAGTCCGACATCAAGATTGCAAGACTTGTCTCTTTGAGAAACAATTTCAAATGGCGCGAATGAATCAAATTCGAAGCGAAAACCATCAAATTTATTCCCTGACGTTAACCAAAACAAGTCTTTCACCCCACGATGACAAACGCTTCATTTTAGTTGATGGGTGTCATACACTCTCCTATGGGCATTATTCGATTGATGCATGTTAAGAGTCCTTATGACAGCAATTTAAATGAGCTTCCTTCCCCACGAGTATATTTTTGGATTTATAGCTTTAACGAATGTTGTGAGTAAAGTCAAGTTGAAATGCAAAGCATTGTGATGTTGTTTCTCCGATTTTGAAAAGTTCAAATCAAAAATAATTTCCAGATAGAGATTAAAGGTTTAACAACATGTACAGTTGAATAAAAATCCACTTCGATAAACTAAACAAGGCACCCGTGCTGTTTTTAATCTTAGTATAGAGAAAATAAATAATTTATGCGTTAATGTACTCGCATAGTTTTTGGTGCTGAAACTCAATGTTTACTTCTACTAGAAGTGTTTTTTTTTTATATTTCGCTTCAAAACACTTTTTTTCGATTGAGGTAATCACTGCTACGATGAGGCGTTTTTTTGTGTGCCGTTTGGTTTTTTTTATTTTTATGAGAACTATTTCTCGCCAACACCACAAACAAATTATTTACTATATTTACATTATTTGTAAAATTGGTGAAATAAAATAATCGAGGTTGCCTATAACCAATCTTGAAGCAAGCGTACTATGCATAACCATCAAGTTGTCATTGGAGTTTCTTTTAAAGGTGAATTCCAAAGCGTTTGAGATGTATGTTGTTTGCCCGATTCGGTTGAAAATCACCTGAATAGGCCACTTTACAGTTGTCTGTTCAGTGACCTAGCCTAAGAATGGCTGCGAGGCTGCCGGTGACCTTGTATTGATACAAACTGTAGTTCAGTCAATGATAATTTCAGTTCTGCATTTGTCCAGTTAAAAAATGATCAGCACTAAAATAAAATAAAAATAAAAATAAAAATAAAAAAACTGAGAAATGCAGACATGGGTGATATGTTCACCCTTCTTTCTTTCTTTTTTTTTTTTTTGCTTAGTCACTTTGCTTTTGAGGGAAGAGGCTGTTCTAGTAGCTTCCAAGTATGTTTTGGACTAATAGTATGCAACATTCACTACTGGTGGTCTTCCTAATTCTGATACAAAGGTTAAATTTGGAAACAGGTGCAAAGCCCTGAAACGTCTGCTCATTCTTAGAGCACAGATGGTGGACATGACTCTTGGAAAGCACAGGTGGTAGAAATGACTCTGGAAGAAGCGTCCTACACGTTTAAATAGTAACTCTTCTTTTTTTACTACCCTCTTTTGTCAAAAGTTAACCTATGGACTTAAAATCTGGCTGTTCTTTATATTTTCATTTTATTGTTTAAAACAATAGTGGTCACATACCTATTTACCATAAACGCTCAAATAAGCCTCTCGCCCTCCCCCCTCCAATTGCCTCAAGTTCATAATATGCCCCCTCCCCTCCCCTCCCCTCCCCTTCCCTCCCCTCCCCTCTAATTTTATGTAATAAACGCGCGTAAAAAAATGGTTTTAATAGCTGATTTTACTCTTTTTTTTTAATGTAATAAGCCCCCCTCCCCTCTACAAGCCCCAGAATTATCGGTAAGTTGAAAAGTTTGGAAGTAGTGTGGTTTTGTGGATAGGGTGTCAATTCAAGATATTGGAATGGAGTGCCTGTATGCTTTGTGATGTTTATCATAGAAAATGTGCATGTGTCATTTTTGATCAATCATAGCGAATGCTGCTGTACTGATGGACACATTAAATAATTTTTGCTATTCTTCTTTGAAGATCCACCGAGGATAAAAGAATTACCTCAGACGTCATATACAGCAAATGAAACCTACAGTGTAACAATGGTGTGCTGGGCTGAAGGCGTCCCAAAGCCGAAAGTGACTTGGAAAAAGTCAAGCACTGACCAGATCGTTGGTTATGGAGAGGTGTTTACAATTGGCAATACAATTGGTCGTGATGAGGGCAAGTACACTTGCACTGCAGAAAATGAGCTTGGTACAGACTCCAAAGAGGTTACACTTAATGTCCAGAGTAAGTAAGCTATGGAACGTTTGAGGCAAAAAGGCTGAGGGCGCGTTCGATTGACCCTATTCCGGAATAAGAATTCGTGCGTAATGAGTAAACGGTATGTTTGGCGCGTTTTGACAATTTTGAACTGAATCTCCGTAAAAACGAAGGATTTCTAACTTATCTTCCATGTATTCCTATTCCGGAATACGGTGAATCGAACGCACCCTAAATAAAACTGAATCAAAGATAGACTTCAGTCTTCTCGGAGGGAGGCTTCAGGCTCTTTGGGGGGTGGGGGACTGATCTTTACAGTTTTCATTACATAAGGAAAGAAATCAACTTTTTGTGAGAAAGAAGAGTGGACTAACTGGGCTAAGACTGCGACACAGAACAAACAGGACAGAACAGAACTGGCAGGAACAAAGTTAATAAACACATTCATGTACTCAATTGAATAGTAGAAACTGAGATCAATAGAACAACACCTGAAGAGAAATTAATAAGTTTTGATCAAAGGAATACTTTCTTTAACTTAGGAAATACCACCTTTAACTGTCATAATAAAAGATAAGAGTGAAAGCCTCTGAGAAATTGATGTAAATACCACACTGTAAGTCTTTGAAAACCCCCTTAGGGTAAGGGAACATGTTTTGTTATTAATGTTACGATTCATAGCGGAGCTCCGCGCTCGCCTTTCCCGCGTGGAGCACCATTGTTAAGAAAATATTGTAACCCATCGATGCAAGAAATCTTGGTTTTATAGCCATGACCTCATCGACCGTCCATCCGTCCGTATGTACGTCAACCCCTCCATGTATGGCAATGTGACCAATATCATGCTAGTTTACAGCATACATCTTTGATATTGGACATCCATGTTTTGATGAATTGACACCTGTGAAAAAAAGGTATCCGCTGACCAGTATCACGTGACCACATCGCGGGATCAAGCTAAGAACTCACCGAGGTCACCTGTTTTTTTTGTTAAAATTGACCGCTGACCAGGTATTGGGTTTCGATTGGATTGCAGGCTCAACCCAAGTTTACTCACCTAAACATAAGCGAGGCTTCATTTTTCGCGCGCTTTCTGTGGTTCGACGTGGCTACACGGCCATACTACATCAACTATAGTTCTTACACAGTCAACGCTTTTCGTGTTCACGTGGAAAACGGTTTGGAAGATGTTTTCTTTCTGCATTTTTCTCTTGTTTTAATCTGGTTTGACATATCATGATATATGTGGTCC
>NC_090895.1:23852373-23882373 GCF_036669925.1 Montipora capricornis | reverse complement strand
GCCTTGTCAGTCTAATTGACTCAATCGACTCAGTTCTCAAAGGTTTTCGTGACTACAATCGACTATACTACTATACGTTCAACACTCATCTTCTGGAACAACACCGTTCGGCTCAGCTCAGTTTTCAGAACCCTTGTCTGCTGGAACTAAAACCACCAGCCGGTTTACGGCCCGCTGGATAGAGGCATAGCATCGTCCTTTGTACTTTGTGACTGGTTCGCCAGGCTTAGGATCTTGTATTTCATTTCCACGTTGCGGGCTTTACCATCAATACCTGGCATGACCTTTGATACCTTGCCAAGCTTACAATTTCCTCTCACTTGATTGGAGTCTTGAATCATAACGACGCCTTCCACTATTACATTTAGTCGCGTGCTATGCTGCTTGTGCTGGACGATAACACTTGGAAAGAAATCTGTGGTCCACTTCCTCCAAAACAAATCTAGTACGTGCTGGATAAACTCAAAACGATGAGTCGGGTTGGATGTTTCTCTTAATGGACAGCTACTTGTAGGTACTCTGGGTGTGGCTCTGCCAGAAGGAGGTCATTCGAGCAGAGATAGGATCCATCTTCAGGTAGGGTGGAATGTCTGCCGATAGACCTTTCATTTTCCAGGTTGCAACCTCAAAACAGTCTGTAATTCAGAAAAGGTCACTACATTCTCGCCAATCGCCATTTCTCTGACTTTGCTGACCGTGGCTGATACTCCATAATGACCTGTGTATGGGGCTGCTGTAGGTCCCCAACTCCTCCCTCGTCAACTTCCGAGCGATCCCTCTCTTTATAATATCGTTTATCTGCTTGAGTATGAACAGCCTTTTCTCTGTAGACACCAACATTCCTAGGGCGGCCCTTCGATTGTTCGGGAGATCATGCAGGTCTTTGATCCACGGATATCCTGCAATGCACCGATTCTCAGCATCATCGGACTCAAGGTTGTCTTCTACAAGTCCAAGCTCCTTTTTTTCTTTGAGACTATAGTTCTTTGCACCAAGTGGACATCTATCACATCGATCACATCTCCCAGGTTTTCAATACTAAGGACAAGGACTGGTGAACAAGGACATTTTACAAAACTTGGCACTTTTCCTCTAAGCTAGCATTGATTCCTCCGAGGCACCTTCCGGATCTGTTTCTCAACAAAATCAAATAACCTGAGTTTTGTTCTGGCTCTGGGTGATAGCCTGCATACTCATAGCCAATTGGCACGTCTACTGTTCCTGTCGGTCTTTGGATATCCCCAGGTTGACGTTCTTGAAAAGATGAATGACGTCATCAACGTTAACGGCCTGAATGTCGGTTGTTATTTTGTCAATTCCGTAGACATCAAATGCCACTGATTTCCCGATGTGTAGTGTTCTGTTGTGTGTCTGTGGCGCGGTGCTGAAGCTCAGGGTTGCTGACTCACTGTCTTGCTGATTCTCATCGTGTAACGTTCTGTGATGGGTCTTGGTACAATTATCCTAACCACAGGTTTTTTCCTCCTACAGTAACGTGATCGATGACCAGTCTTGAGGCACGATCCAACAGGCTGCCTTATCTTTTAGGAAATTTATTCTCTCTTCTGGAGATTTGGAGAGGTAGAGAGTGCAGTCACTTGTGGTGTGGGCAGTTTGATTATAACGTTTCGCCCTTTTCTTGCCGTTCCCTGCGGTTACTGGTATCTGCTGCTGTGTTAAGGTGATTAACTTTCGCACCAGCGGGAAAGTATCCTGGCGTTCGTAGTTCCACTGAGTCGTACTCGACCGCCCTCTTATAGTTTAGTAGGAACTGAAGTAGGCTGGGGAACTTGTCCGTTTTGTCTACTGAACTGGCGTCACTGGTGTCGAGTTTAGCCCATTCTCTTCTGATATCAGCTGGCAGTTTCGTTTCCACGATACTGACCAAACTCGTGGTTGTAATCTCCTTTCCGAACCCGAGCCTTTGCAAATCTCGGAACCCCCTGTCTACAACATCAACAAACCTTATGCTATCCCCTTCCTTGATAACCTTGAATCGTCTCACGCTATCGATAATTGCATGAGCTACTCTACCCGGGTCACCATATTTCTCATCTAAACGCTTTCACACTTCCTTAAAGGGGCTAGGTCACGCTGTTTTAGGTAATTTTGTTCAATTTTGTTAATTATGAGCTCTAAACGTCAAATTGGTAGAGCAAGAGTCTTTCATTTGCAAAATCACGGCCACATAACTACTGAGAATGATTTCCAGCTGTGTAAATGACATTTTGATATAAACTGATATAAATTTGAAAAAGGTGGGCCGACGTTTTTCAAATTTACCGAAATCAATCCATTTTAATCCTCTCCAGTTTTGTCCATCCATGTTCCTTCTTGGCTTCCCTGTGTTTTGGTAGAGTTCTTCTATAGTTTTAAACAGTTATTTTGATATTTTAGTTAATTCTACGACCATTCGATCAGTGCTGAAATTGCCTAAAATTGCGTGACCTAGCCCCTTTAATGTCATCGTCAGCAACCCTAGTAGCAGCCAACGGTTCTTTTCCGAGACATGAGCATATATAAAAGTATAAGTCTTGGAAGTATCGTCTAGGCGGGACATCACTTGAGTCTCGAAATCCTTTCTAAATCGCGGATATTCCCCTTCAAACTGTGGCAATTTTATCTTCTTGAATCCAAGGTTACTTCTCTTAGATTTGGCGTCCGATTTGTGGTCGGCAACACGCGACTCTACTTAATTCCTTAGCCAACTGATTGTATCTCTTCTGAATGATCCATCCAAGCTTGGCCGTGGCTTCTTGTCCGCTTACGAACGTCTTTTCCCGAGTTTTCTTAACTCTATCACAGTCTTTCTTATCTACTTCTACTCAATCGATTTCTTGTTTAACTCTCACTTCCATCGCAAAACTTCGTTTAACATATCGATTATGCCATTCCATGGACTTACTGAACAAATGCTGCAGATCTGGTATCCATTCTTTACTCGCTTCGGCATCTTCGTCGCTCAATAATGTACTATAAACGTCATGCTTTGTTTCGACGCTCTTCCATGCTTCCGAAACTCGGTGAAATTCCTTTCGACGATCTCTGGTTCTTTACCTTCGTCGATAGACTTAATGAATTCGTTAAGTTTTCTTGTGAAACGCGCTTTCGCTGCCTGTCTCTGATTTTTGGCGTCGTTGGCCATCTCGTTTATCGGGATTCGAATGTTTCGCCAGCTATTTTAACTTATTGTAATCAAAGTCGTTGCCTTCGAAACCTATAGTACAAAACAAAGATACGAAATGAATAAACATACAATGGTTGGACAAAGCGACGCAACTAAAAAATATATACCCGGTAGTCTAGCAAAATTGTACAGCTAGCATAAAGTATTAACTTAAAACATCTAACTGAAGAGGGAACTAAATATTTTTCTCTTAGGGGGTGTTTACATGATACCGGTACGAGTTTCATTCTGGTACGAGGTGTCAATTTCATACCGCGTTTACATGGACGACACAAATATTGACACAGGGATGACGCATGAACCAAAACAATAATGGCGTCCAATATTTAGAAATACAACGCATGCGTTAATAGTCCCAGTCCACCACGACTTGACGACTCGTACCGGAATGGGAATCAATGTAGCGTTTACATAATACCGGTATAACTTTTCATACCGTTATGAGAATTTCGATCCGGTACAACTACCGGGATGAACTCATACCGGTATGAGTTGTACTGTTATGAGATTTTTCACCGGTATCATGTAAACAAATACAGAGCGATAAGTAAGAACCGGGATGAACTCGTACCAGAATGAAACTCGTACCGGTATCATGTAAACACCCTCTTAGTGTCTACTAGTACTGACTAGAAATTTGAATACAAAAGCACACAAAGAAATGTAATCTTTTACATTTGTCACTTCTGTAGAGCTAAGTATTAAATGCGAACCCGCTTATTACATATTTTCGTGACTCAATGAAACAAAATAATTAGGAACAAAAGGGTCAGTATGAGTAAAGTTCAATCATTCTTTTCACAATCTGAAGTTTCACGTCTACTTATATTTAAATTGATATTTTTAAAATTGTGTTGTAAAGTCAGAAGAACCACCTGAGACAGAAGTTTCATTTCTCTGAAACACATCTGTCATATCAATAATTGAGAGTAAATGTAATTTTAGACAAAGTCAAGCCAGGTGTGAATCAGAAATCTTTTAATGCGCGACGAGAGATCGCAGTTCATAAAATTTATGAAAGACTATTCAGTCTGAAAACCGCTCAAAAAACTTACAGTATGCACTATAACATGGCGACGCCTTTATGTGTGAGCAACAATTCTACCGAATGCGCTTACCTTGGGGAGCGTCTCTTGGTAACTCTAGATCTGCTCAAAATTCGATCGTTGCTCCTGTTCAAGATGGCGGCTGAGAGGGGCTGACCCGATATTGTCACTCTCTCTTTGATACCTAATAGTGATGGACATGATTGCTTGGGTGGAAATATGTTTTTGACCCTTCTTAGAGCATCACCAGAGTAAAAAGGAAATTCTACACTATTATGGCACAAAGATAAACTTCTCTACTAGTTACAAAGCGTACACTGAAAAGTCAAACCTTAGCAATGCATGGAGAACATTATACTTCGTTTTATCCCTTGTGACTACCTTTTTATAACTCTAAAAGCCAAAGAAATTTGATAAAAAGGACAGGAAACACCAAATTACATCGATCGATACCTCTAACGACTCGTCAACATTGGATCTTCGACCCAATGGTCATTGAGGTGTGGCGATAGGCTATTTTAGAGGAGATGCCCTATTACGCAATTCGTTTTTTCTGGTTATTTTGGAAAAAAGCCGCCATTCCCTTAATAAGGGAGTTAAGTTATTTAGGGAAGCAACTATTACAAAAATGTAATATAGATTCTTAACACAAGCAACTTAAATACCTTTTCACCAAGATTACGTCAAACTGTATGAGGTGTGACACCCACCAGGTGCAATGGCAGTTGCTACATATGTCAGCAAAATATCCTAAACAGCCTGAGTTTTTCAGTCGGCATTATTTTGTTTGACTTAACATGAGTTTGGAACAATTACTGCTATTTGAATTTACTCAAAAAAGATGATGAACTGTCTTTTGCAATCTGAATGGGGTCTTTGATCACTCTTTCCTTTTCACTTGACCAATGAGGTGTCCTTCATGAATTTTACGTCCCATTTATGTGTGAAATTTAATTTTCTTGTCCCACGCTTCTTTCCCTAGGTAAGAATAGTTTCCCAAGAAACATATTGCGTATTGCTTCCAGTATTGCAAAGCGGTTTTCTCTCGTTTACAGTGTCGCTGTCCAAAGTGAAATGCCATGACTCCAAGAAAAGTCTCTTATGATAGGTTTATCACACCACGTTCGAGGATGTGGGCAGCCCTCGGATGGATGTAATGATCCGTCTACTCGGCATGCTGTGTGATTGCTGATTCGCTGTTGCTCGCGCGGCTTGGAAACTCGCTTTGTACACTATCCCTTGGACTCGGTAGATCGTTGGTTGGTCTTTTGGCTTCTTGAATATATGGCCTAATTTTCTTATAGATCTAAAGGCTGGTGGAATACTAAATTTTCCGAGTACGCGACCCACGCAATCAGATGCACCCTTTATGTAAGGTAGGACCGAAACCCCAGTGGCCTCTCCTGCGACTGCCAGAGCTCTTAAATCGGCTAGAACTCTTTCCCGCTCGTTCGTTCTTAATTCAGGGAGTGAAGGGAGATGGTCGGCTCAGTTGAGGAGTGTTGTCACTACAGCCTCTTTGTGTTGCACTGGATTGTGAGATGCAAAAGTCAAGATATTTGTTGGTATTAGTTGCCTTCCTTGGACGTTAATCTCTACCGAGCCACCGCTTAATACAGTAATCCGTGAGTCCACAAAAGAAATTCTTTGGACTTTTTCAGTCTGGCATGCGCGCTCTATTGTGAACTGGATGTCAAAATCAATAGAGTTCAAATGCTGGTGGAAAAGCTCTGCATCCGTTTTCTTCAAACATAAGCTGGAGTCGTCCACATACCTTTCCTCCAGCGAGGGTTAACTGTAGAGGTGAAAAGGCTCGTTCCTCTATGTAGGACATGACAAGATCTGCAATCACTACGCTGACTGGTGACCCTATAAAGCACAACCGAATACTTGCTGATAGTGCATACCCTCATAAGTGAAGTAGCCGTTGTCCAATACAAATTCGAACAAGTCTATAACTTGCGTCTCAGTGAGAGTTGTTGTTTCTTTCCACAAATTCACTGGAATCGAAGTCAAAAGTGACACCACATCAAAGGATACGAGTTCCTCATCATCAGCAACCCGTTGGCTACGCAAGAACTCAACGAACGCATTGTATCGGCTGACAACAAACAGCTAATGTCGATCATTTATAGCAGTATGACCAGCTATGTGTCAATCCACACCCACACAGATACAAACAAGCTAGTGATTGCCGGGGAATGGTCCCAACAGAGATACACAGAGGTGTTGTCATTTCCAGGGAAGACATTGCTACCTCTCACGTCGAAGCTGACAATATAGTTAAAAAAAGCCATCATTAAGAGCACCCTGTTACTATAATGGTTCTTTCCGACGATACAGACGCGTCCGATGCTCATGAGCTCCCCGATTCAGCAAAGGTCGCAAAGAGACATCAAGGCCACTGTGCACGAACACCAAGGTTTCATACCATGTTGTTACGTGTTGGAATAACGAAGAGATGTCCGCGAACAATTAAGGCATAAGTGAAAAGAACTCCCGAGTACGATGTAAGGCACTCAACAAAAGTATGACAACGAGCAGTTACCCTTTTTAACTGTTATTTAATTTGTTTCAGTGATCAAGTGTAATTGTGAAGGCGACAGCCGATGTTGAACTCAAAGGTTCTGCTGCAGTCGTTTCCATCGAATTGCCATGCCAGGGATGGCACTAGGATTTTTCAATCTGGGTCCTGGGACCCGCATGTTCGGCCAAATTGGGGTCCCAAGCATTTTTTGGGGGTCCCAAAATCTCGGTGACCCTCTGCGAGAAAAAGAGAGTAACCAACTTGGAATTAATATTGACGCATATGCATAGGACCGGCCGACAAAGGCTTTTTCTAGAGTCGTTACATTCATTCCTGGACAAGAACTCTGTTAATGAAAGAGCACCCTTTCCAAGGGTTTACGCATCACTGGTTTCCTCCCTTAGGAGCAACGAAGAGTGACGTCTTTTGCTATATATTTGCATTCAGTGACTTAAAGAGTACATTCCTCTGAAGAAGACCGCAGAAGGCGGTCGAAAATTTAGTTTTAACCTTTTTAGATGTTTTAAACCCCATTTCTTAGAACTTCAATTATGATCACAGATCGCTCCAACAGTTTTACAAACAACAGAATATACTGACAAATCAAAGCAAGTTGTGTGAGTTATTTAAGTCAGTGCCTTGCGTCCTGGGACGCATTAAAATTTCGATGATGCATTTTTTGGATTCTATTTGCGTAAAAATGCACGATTTCTGCGTTAACGCGATCCCTGCATGCACACTGTTCTGCAAATGCAATACCGGGAATGAGTGCCTCAACGAGTTAACTAATGCGGGAACCAAACGAGTACAAGCAGTGGACTGATACTAGAATAAGTAGCCAATGATATCTTCCTCAAACGCAAAAAGCCGCCTCCAGCCTTCAGTATAACAGTATTACAGTACCATTATCATGACATAATGAGCACGTGCTTCCACCGTTTTTTGAATACACTATTTCATGTTTTTGTTATACTTTTGTTGTTAGGTAATAACAATATGATCATTGAGCACGTCTAGTGCATCGAGGAGCAAAGAACAAACCAAATAAAAGGACAGAAAAAAGCAAACCAAAACAATAAAGAGCGCCCTCTTTTCTATATGCTCCCCACCCTCGCCTGACTTTTGAATGCAGAAACCTACCTGAGTGGTATCGTGCTGTGATTGACTTCCAAAGTAATTATCATCGAGCATTTAAAACATGCGATAGCCAAAAAGGCAAAACAGACCCATATCCTCTGTGTGTGGTGTTTGTCATTTTGCCTTATACCTCTAGAGTCATCTCATCTTCGTCTGCCATACTTTTTGCTTGCATTCCGACATTAGAAAATCTTTTAACACTTTAAAGATGCAGATACGTATTATATCCCACAGGAGGAAAATGTGAGGAACAATGCAACAATGGAACAAAATGCCGATATTTTGGAAAATACTTATGTCTCTGTGAAAAAGGAAAAAAAGGAGCTATGTGCACAACGAATGGTATGTAAACTGTTGATACCATTTGCCGAATAACTTTTCTTGAAGTAAATTAAATTTAGTAAGCCTTGTCATACGAGTGAATGAAAAACGTCAGAGCGAATTGAAAGTAAGTTGTTAAAAAATACCTCCAGCGAACAAATGCCATGGGAAGTGGATAGTGTTGTGTTGCCTCACGAAAGGCAGTTTTTTCTGTGCCTTCAAATTCTGGACTAGCGTTTCTCCCTAAATGAAATTTTATTTGACGAAAATGCAGAAATTGACGCTGTTTTGGTAACACATAGCTCTCGCAATGTTTTCCAGATTCAACTTTCAGACTTGGCGTGCATGTTCACTCCTTTTTTACAAGAATATTGTTTTTCCGGCCCAGGCTGAATGTAATTTTTTAAATTTTTCTGCCTTTTTTTAGGCTGAAAATATTCTTGCGTATTTCCGTTTTAGAATGTATTGGGGTATCAATTGCAGTAGTTTGGTGTCTTGAAGTAATTTTTGGAGCCAGACTGCAGCCAATAAAATTAATTATGAGAGGGTAATGTGAAGTGCTATTTTCTACCCATGTAAACCATGTGAGCGTGTTAGCCCTACTAATGGAAATGGGCCCACGCAAGGACAGAGAAAAACTCTGACCTGGGTGGGAATTGAACCTAGGACCTTCAGGTTAGATCACCGCTGCTCTGCCGACTGAGCTACTTGGTCAGACGGGAGGAAGTCGTGAGAGTTGAAGATCTCAAATTCACGGCAATGAATATGTACAAGTAAGAAGGGGTCTGTTGAAATATAAGTGCCACAAGGCCAACGTATATCGAAACGTAACCCTTCCTAGTAGCCAATAAAGCCTGAGATAACACACCTAACGTCTTGAAGAAATGTTATTTGCATGGAAGGTATGGGTAGTATTTTCTCTAGTGCCGTTTTTGTTTTTGTTTCTTTTGGCGATTTTTTCCCTTCAAAAAAAAAGGAAGAATTTTATACAGTTGAGTTAAGCATCGGGTATTCTTAAAATAGTGTTAACAGTTCGCAAATTTCAGTCTCAGTATTCTTATAAAGTAGACTTTTATAAAAAAAGAGTGTATGCCTCTAGAAAAAGTTGTGGAAGATTTCAGAAACTCGTCAGGTACTCCTATTTTTTTTTTTCCTGTGGAGCTGCAACTGTTAATGTATGTTACCTTTGTTTAAGGTAATTCCGTATTTTTTTTCTTTAAAACAGAGAATCTAGCGATGAGTTTCAAGACTGGATTTCAGTTCAGGAATGAAGACTTTAAACCTGAATACGAGGATCTTAAGAATCCAATAACAAAAACGTTCATCAATAGAATTGAAGAGACTGTAAGTTTTTTTCGGTTTGACTTGCTTATTTGTCGATACTAGTTCCTCTCTATGAAAAAGCTCTTTTGTTTTTCAAAGCCAAAACTTATTGACATGATTTTAAAAAGAAAGGGAGAACAAAACAATGTTTGCAAGAAAAGTCAATCGAATATCTTCTTCTTGTAAAAGTAAATAGTCCAAGACAAAGTTATCAATTTTGGTCCCTTGAAAAATTGTTTATACATACATGTATTCTTATGGAATATAGGCTCAAAATAATTGGATTAACAATCATCCTTACATTTACAGATCTTAAAGGTATTTAGGGGGTCCGGAATAACCTACGTAATGGTAACAAGGTTAAGGTGAGTTGTCGCTGATGTTACTGAGAACTTGAAGACGTGATTAGCGTCCATAAATGCTCATTCTTCATTGGTTTACAAAGTAAGAGAAGTCCTCAAATTGAAATTACATTTATGCTCTAATTGTAGAGCCTGAAGGGCATAATGCAACAAACCTTTATAATTAAGTAAAACCATCGACTCCATTTAAAGGATGATTGGGTCTTGAAATTGACCAAACTCAACATGGGATAAATGAGAGCCACGTTAAGGGCTCAGAGAGAATCGAGAGGGTTCAACCATTCGCAGCTGACAAATTTGCTATGTGAATTCGAGTTTTATCTCTTAAAAAGAGAATTGCTTCATGGTTCAAGTAAAGAGTCTCCAAATCTACCCCCGTTACTGTGTCTCAAGTTTAACTTTGGTTATTGTAGAAGTGGGAGTGTGATTGCCGATGTGGTGCTCATTTTTGATGTGCAAGTAGGGGAGAGTGAAGTAGAGGCTTTACTGAGAGACGTTACCAAAGATAGTGACTTTGAAGTATTCGAAGTAGTTGATAGGACAGTTATCCCAGGTGAGTTATGATTTCCTTCATTGTATAATAAAAGGAGAAGAAAGGAGGAGGGGCACAATATGCCAACCTCAACCTTTTCTAAGTGTGGGACTACACGAATCAAGTGCTCAGAGGCAGCCATCTATTTTTGTTTTATTAAGCTAGGAAAATCATCCAAAATTATTTTGAACATGAAAATGTGAGACTAAAATGGTCACAAGCAGAATATTTAAAAAGAAAGTAAATTTTAAAGAAATGGTCCGCCAAAATGTTATCACCTTGAAAATAATCGTTTACTTGGACAATCAAATTTCTTAGCAAGCGACTACCTCATATCCGTTACATCCCAAAATGCTGTGTAAATTCAAACGAAAACTGTCCGCACTGAACCATTAAGTTCATGTCAGCTGCCACCATAATTTACATATGGTTTTTCAACCGTTATAAAGAGACTTTTGTAACCTAAGAATTTTATTCAGTAACCGTCCATACTCGGAAACAGTTGTCGAAATTTGTTGTTTATTTAACCTGTGTAGCGGTGGCTTGTTGTGATAAGACTTATTTTCTTCCTGAGTAAGACGGAAACTTAATGAGAAACAACTTATGTCTTCGTCACGTTGGGAGGGATATTATAGTAAGGCAAATAAGCCGTGATCGAGTCGCCTATTTAAAATGATAAACTAGTGCTTTTGAAATATAACTCGTTTACCTAAATGGTAGAAATGTTGCTGAGGGAAAGGGAGATGTTAATAGGGCTTACAAAACTTGCACCCCAAAATTGGACCCCACTCTATAGAAAAGAAAGAAAACAATGGTTCTGGAGATTGTTTTAATAAGCGGTCAGTACTATGATTAATTGGTGTGACTGACTGAAACTACCTCATCATAGGAAATTAACACTTCATGAAATTAATGATAATTTTCGAAATTCGCGTTAATTTAATTAAGTCATGTTAATTTGTGTTAATGTTAATTTGAGTAGCGTGTTAATTTTCGCTACCATAACCTGTAACCCGTTCCAGGCATTCTTGACACCAACCGTTAGATTTTGTTTGCACACTTAATGTCACATCGGATCAGTCTTTCACATTAGTAAATCGTTTTCTGTACTTCAACTGCATTTTCGTCGTGTTGGCTTTCAGAAGAATAGTTAAGAGTCTGCTTTTTGAGTTTCGGTATCATGGACACTGCGAAGAACGTTCAAAGTGGCCAGGTTCCCTCGCGTAACCCATACGTTTAGGGACAATTGCAAGATCATTGCTTGTATTTTGGAGTTTTAGAGTTAATGTGAAAATAGATTTGTTCCTGTTCTCAACAAATTGCGTTTTATTTGTGGAGGTGTAGCGGACGCATTAGTATCCCATGTTTTGAATTTTTACCCGCTCTTTCGCGTTAATTTCCTGTAATGGGAAACAAATTTCCCTTCAAATCGCGTTTTTTTCACATGCGATAATTAACGCGAACTTTAATTTTCTATTATAAGGTATATACTTTGCCCTTGAGTAGACTATGAATCGTAAGTAAGTGCCACCTGTTTGATTAAAAAGGTTGTTAAAGTTGTGGTAAATTTAACATTAACTAGACATTGTTTCTCACTGCGTCGGCAAAAATCTTTATTGACACTTGCTAAAAGGGGCTTTCCCGTGACTAAAAGTATGTTACAACACATAACTCAGATTTATTAAGGTTCATACTTTCTAAAATTACTTTCTAAGACTACATGCATATGTCTGCGTGTAAGAGTTAAAGACAAATACACTTTATGACAAATTCGGAATGAATTACAAGTAATGACCAATTAACAAAGTAGGACATTCTGATATTGCAATACAAATTCAAGGTCAAAAGCTTTTTTAAGGCTGTAGATTCTTATGAATGCTATCCATGTATGAGGAAGTTTATCTTTGTGAGCATTCTTGCCATAAACAAAGACAGAAGCACAAGTTATCCAGTATGAAGTAGCTAATATGTGAATATGCTAATATGCTTTTTGCTTTCATAGAAGCTCCATTTGAACCTGAAGGAAACAGCAAAAACGACGTTATATATGCATCATTAGTCATTGGACTCTTGGTACTGATACTGGTTACAGTTGTCGTTTGCTTCATTAGAAAACGAAAAATACGTAAGTCAACATAAAGCTTAATATCATTATTATGTACAATTAAACTCATTTTTGCTGGTCCGCCGGACAAATGTCCTTGGAGCGGGTTACAGCTACATGTAGTAACCAAGAGTCACAAGGTTCTGGCCATCTCTCGAATCTAAAGAACTCTTCGTAGTATCTTTGCAGTTCCAAGTAATGCGGTCTTCTGCACGTGCCTATACCTATATTCTGAAGCGACTTATTCAAGCCTTTTTCACTAGCGACAGAGTTAGAGTCGGTGTCGTAATCAGAAGCGCAGAGCGATACGATGTAGTGAAAATCAAACTGTCGGAGTCCAATTCCGTCGGGCTTATGACTCCGCTTACGACTCCGATCTTTGATTTTCACTTGGTCATAAGCGCTCTTACGACTCGACTACGACTCCGACTCCGACTCCGTCGCTAGTGAAAACGAGCCTTTAGGGGTTGCTCCAAAAGCTCCTACAACAACCATTATTACCTCCACTTTTTGCGTGGCCCTTATTCAAACCCTTCCATGTATCGCACGCTTGAGATCTTGATATTTTTCATTTTTTTCTCTTTCCTTTGAGTTTATTATTATTATTATCAATATTAGTTAACAACAAAGAGATGCTGGTTTTCCTGTGCATCGGGGTCCATGATGGAGCAGTCAACGGTCTCAGGCATACGTACACAGGCTCACATAGGTCACGCGGTCTCAGCGTAGCGGCTATTTGGAACCACGTTGGGAAGAGCGTTGCGCGGTCTTTTGATTTTCTTTAAGCGGTTGTTTTTCAGGTAAGTGCTTTCTTATTTTTCTGCTTCCCTCCGACGACGAATCATGTCTCGATCGACGAACTGCCCATTTCTTCGCCGACTACAACACCGTCAACAACCACTTCGCCGAGCGCGTCGCTACGTGTCTGAGCGGGGATACGCTGGTCCAGGCCATGTCTCAAGCCCTATCGGATTGTTTACCGCGGCGATTCAGGTTTAGTCTCAAAGTGTAGCGTCGAACACAAGTCACGCAGTCAGCTATTCGTTCAGCTCATCCACATCGGCGTCACTTCCTCAAACTCCAGGCCACCAACAACAGCACCCAGCCGCCTCTACAGGTAACATCTATGTTCCCTGTTTCCTTTCCACCTTTTGCACTTATTCAAACCCGATTTTTGGCCTCCCATCCCTAGCTTCTTCAGCGTGTTCCCAGTCAACGAGAATTGGGGGCGCTGTCGCCTCGTCTTTTCAAGCCATTTCTAATTCGACCCCGCTCGTTGAAAGAGATTTCGTCATTGGGTCCCGGATACTCCCCCATTCCCAACAATCTCGTGAGCAAGATTACTAGCTGCCAATTCGTCGAACTCGCAGACCTTCTTCCAGATAATCTCAAGATTAATGAGACTGAAACTCAAACGTTCTTGGACGGGAAACTAGTTGTCGCTCCTGCCCGCAGACGAATGATCGAAATTCAGGATATTCTCACCTGGGTCAAAGCATTCACCATCTACTCGCTTGGTCTCTGTGCCTCCCAGCCATTGAGATGGACAGATCTGTCACAGTATAAGTTATTAATAATCCAGACGTCAAAAAAATTTCCCTGACGAGCATGGAAACAATATGATACAGCCTTTCGAAAAGAGGCGGCAGCCTCCAGTCTAATGGATTGGTCCAAGATGAACCACGACCTGTACATTTTTCATACTTTGGTCCCAAGCAACACCTCTTCTGCATCAGGTTCTCGTCAGCTCAGAGTATCCTCATCCCTTCCCAGTCAGGACCACAATCCCAATTCATCCCAGTTTTGCCATTCCTGGAACTCAGAGCAATGTCGTTGGCCTTTTGGCCGTTGTCGGTTTCGCCATGCCTGTGAGGTTTGCACCGAAGGCAAGCCTTTCCTTACCAGTCTACATAGGAGGGAACGTCGGTCTCGGTCACCCACCCACAGCAGAAAAAAACCGCCAGCGGCGGTGACCCCCAGCTCTCCTCATCATTTGATTCTGTACACAGTTCTAGTGGCTTTGGTTCCCAAGCCGTGGTTTCTCGTTCCAGTTTGTTACGTTCCAGTTCAAGTTCCAGTTGTGGGCACCCATCGCCCAGTTGGCCCTGTCTGTGTTTTTCCTCGTTCACAAATGCCTATGGTAGTGGGCCATTGTTCAGTTATTTGTTTACAGACGATTTGGGTTCCATTCCTGCAGTCAACAATTTCGACATGCCGTCTCCCCACTTTTTTCCGGGACGGCATGGTCATACCATCCATCATTACCTCGATTAGATAATGGAACGAAGGTTTTAAGACTGTAGATTACTGTCAGAAACTTGATGACTCTTTTAGTTATTTCGTTAACTCTTTGTTCTTTCTCTTATTTATTTGTAAGTTGTTTTCATTGCCACCTCTGTGAGTTATTTTGGTGATCTTTGGTTAAAAAGGGTTGACAGGCCTACACGACTTTCCTTGTACGTGGTATGGTTTCTGTTGCCTTTGTCATAATTTTGCTCTCTTGAGTACAAATTTGAATGGACGCCTCTCTTAGGCGGTTCCTGTAGTATTCATTTAGCAATGGTTTTTGCCCTTTGAGGCTTTACATTTGAACCTCTATACTGCTGTGTGATACGTTTTCTTCCAAGAAAATAGTTGGTCTCGAAAGTAATGTTTTTAGTTTCTTGGTGTTGATTTTCTCAGCAGTAATGTGAATGTGACCTTATGGCGTCTCGCTTTTGCGCCAATTTAATTCTAGGCTCGACCGATATATTCATCGGCGGTAGAAGCAAGTGATCTTCTGGTCTTAAATATTTGACCCGGGCCCGGGTTCATTTTGTTTTTGAACGCCTGTTACATTGTGCCATGTATCAGTGAGGTAGCTGGCTTCATATTCTGCTTTTCGTAGCAGATCGTTGTGCTCTTTGGAGGCGTTGTTTTTTTTTTATTCTTTCACGCGTTCTTCTGACTTCTTCAGCGTGTTTTGGTTTGTGGCCATGGTCAGTAGCTGTCCTCCTTGAACCTCTGGAGTTAATTCGTTCTCGTCGATGCTCTTTTGATATTTGATGTCGATGTCTTTAGGTCGCTTCTTTGTCGAGGCATTAAGATAACCCGACTCTAGATGGAAGTTCTCTGACATATTATTTGGTCAGGCAAGACCGCGGTTTCGATCCTATCATGTGGATCTCATCAGTTGCCGATAGCTTGATTTAAGGTGAAGAGCTTTGTCTGCAAAAACCATTTGTGTTTGTCTCTATTTGTACTCGATGGAAGGATCGAACTTGCTAAGTTCTGATTGGCTATAGAATTCGATCCATATGAGCGTAGCTTGATGTTGTGTTTCTTTAGAAGGCTGAAACCGGTATTTTCCTTTCTGTATGCTGTTTTCAAGGAGAAGAGTGCTATGTTTCTTTAACGCTTATGTATTTAAACTGTTGCTCAGAGAGTGAGCTTAGGTTTCTTCTTGCCTAAGCGTAAAACATTGTACCCTGTTCAAATAATGACAGCCGGATTTTTACGGGTGAATAATATTTTATTACTAAAAAACGGTAACAAAGAAGTGTGACATATTTTATTTTGAACAGCCTGTCTTTCTTCCGGTGTTCACGTACATGTATAGTCCTTTCATAGTCCTGACATTTTCTCTGAGAGCCCGCTTAATCGGGACACCCGGATAATACGGACACTTTGGCCCGTCCCCTTGGTGTCCGTATTAACCGCGTTCCACTGTATTTTCAAAGGTCCTGAATTATTGAACCTCAATCATTTTCAGATAAAATATATTGGTTTTACTTCTGTGTCTTCGATTCTTAAAGACCTCTGTTGACTTTCATTGACTTTTTTTTTCGTTTCCTTGTTTTCTTTTCCTTTTTTTTTTTTTTCTTTAGGTGGACAAAGAGATCGGTAAGACGTCTTTGATTTCTTGGTGAAACACAGAGTTAATATGAGAATGATTTACACATATGAAATGAAATGTTTATGTCACCCATTGGGAACTCGGAAAAATCCGAGCCCCAGATTGGATTCAAACCCAATGTGGGTCTTTGACTCGAGCTGCATCACGCAGCTACAGAGTCAAATAACGACTGACAGCATAGCTCATAATTGCATTGCGCAGTCACCTTTAAGCATATGTGACTTGCAGCCAACCAACCACCCAAGTGAGCGAATGTGTGAATGATTTACACCTATGAAATGAAACTTTAATGGAATCCATTGGGAACTCGGAAAATCCAAGCCCCAGATGGGATTCGAACCCACGTCCGTGATCTAGTCGGATGCTCTAACCACTGAGCTACTGGAGGCTAGGACTCTTGGACTCTGTAGCTGCGTGATCTAGCTCGAGCTAAAGGCCCACATTTCACCCTTGCTTACCATGGAGTCTCCAGTAGCTTAGTGGTTAGAGCATCCGACTAGATCACGGAGGGTCGTGGGTTCGAATCCCAGACAATTTACGTTACAGATTCGAACTGTGGCCAGAAACCAGGCAAATACTGTTGCAAAATTATAGGTACCATTGCCGCTGTTTCTTGGGCGGTCGAGATGTTTTCGGCGTTTCAATCCAAATAACTTCATGGGGCTGCCAGAAAATCGCAATGAATGATTTTTCTCACACTCAATTGGCTTACCTTTTTGGTTGTTTTAAAAGACCATCAAAACTATGGGAAAGGAATGTAGGTCCAATGTGAGCAGCCATTTGTTTTGGGGGAGCGTTGCATGACACCCTGAAAGAGGGCTGCGAAGGAGCATACTCCTACACAATTGGCCCCACAATACTAGTTTTTGGCAACTAGGCCTTTCAGATGTTGTTCTTTCAAAATATCCCAAGAAATCCCATAATTAAGAATGTATATATTTTTTTGTGGCATCACCACTCTGATTGACATTTCATTGAAATTGTGCAAGGAGAATTTATGTACCGACCACTCTTGGGACTGAAAAGGTTAATTAAGTCAATAGGTGGGCTCTGTGGCTTTCATGGCACTAAACTCCTCGATATTTCTGTTCTTCAAATTCAATTGTGACTCTACCACAAGCAATTAGACACTCGATGGCTAAGAATGTAAGTTGTAAGAAAAATGTTCTTCCCATGACTGCTTTTACCACTGCTATTGCTGTCGTGTTTTTTTTTATAATTCGAAAACTCTTATCGGCCCTATGAAAGTTTGTAACTAAACCTTTACCTGTAACTGTGATCAAGTGCTTGACAATAAAATCAAAATAGAGTACCTAAATATCCCCTTTTTGGCTGTTTGTAACTGCTACCCGAATCAATTACTGAATTAATAAAAACATTTATAAAAGAAACAGTTTCAGTAATAACTAATGCATAGGCAATTAACAGATTATCAACTGCTCAATAATAATAAATGAATTATTTATTAGATTATGAAATAACATGTTGAAGGTGTTATTTCTGCTTTAAACGCAGCAATAAATAGTATTGTGAGCAACTTCACAGGAAAGGAGTAGTGCGATATAATTTGGACTTTGGACTTTGCGGTTTGTAATTTGGAATAGTATGGCAAAAGCAATAGCAAATGCATTTTAAGCAGTATTTGCAATAGTTTTTTGAGGACAGTTAAGCAAGAATTATATGATGATGTAGTAATTGTCTATTTTTCTTTCAGACGAGCAGAGAGTTGGGCTGTAGAATCATCTCATTTTGTAAGTTCATTAGGCAAATACCTTCAAATAGGACAATTAAAATTCGATTTGATTTTTACGAATAACTGTTTTTGCACCGTTAACAGAAATTGTAGTCGAACGTCTCCCTACGGACACCTCTCTAATACGGACAGCTTCCTATGTCCCTAAAAAAGTCTCACATACATTCTCTTTTAAAAAAAACCTCTATAATACGGACCCTCTCTAATACGGATAACGGACACTAAATCTTGAGAGAGCAAGGTCATATAAACTTGACGACCAACACTCCGGTGATCCAGTATTGATATATACTTTTGTGAATGATTTTATGACTACACAAATATCCACGCTTTATTTGCTCATCTTCAACTGGAGTTTTGAAAATTGAAATAGAATACCATGACATATGTGACCAAATCGAAAAAAAAAGGAAAGTGTTGTGAGGCTAAGCCTTACAAAAGAAATTACTGTACCAGTAACCGATTAAATAAAATGTATATATGAAACATTTTCTATGATCACTTACAGTAACAATTATTACAAATCAAAGGCGTAATTGTCACGTTGTCCATAAAATACATGCATCGTCCGGTCACTTCATTACCCTATTTACTGTTCACTGTTACTTTTTAACTGTGGAAAGATGTTCTTCAGAATTGTACTTTTAGTATTACTCTTTTAGGTGCAGCATTGGGTTGTAGTTCCTTTCGTTTGAAATCACTGATTCGTATAAAGTATGTACTGTAACAGGTGTACAATGTATCTGAATACCGTACGTTAGTCAGTTTAGATACACTGGGCCTATTTTTAGTTACTGAACACTTAAAACTGTCCTTGGAGTCTTGAAAATGATGTCATTGTGGTGTCCTCTGTAATATGGACATCTCTCTGATGTGGACACTTTGGTCTGTCCCTTTGATGTATGTATGTGGAGGGGCATACTGGAAAAATACAATTAAATTAATTTACATTGTACTGCGTGATACATTATATCGTACCATACATTTATCGTACCCGATGATGCTATATTGTAAACGGTGTGCAGTGATTTCGTCCCGGAGAGGCCATTATACTGTTTTCAATGCTGCTATATCATACCCGACAATGCTATACTGTAAGCGGTGTGCTGTGATTTCGCACCGGAGAGGCCATTATATTGTTTCCGATGCTGTTATATCGTAGCCGATGATTTTATATTGTAAGCGGTGTGCTGTGATTTTGCACCGGAGAGGCCATTATATTGTTCCCGATGATGCTATATCGTACCAGATGATGCTATATTGTAAGCGGTGTGCTGTGATTTCGTACCGGAGAGGCCATTATATTGTTCCCGATGCTGCTATATCGTACCCGATGATGCTATATTGTAAGCGGTGTGCTGTGATTTCGCACCGGAGAGGCCATTATATTGTTCCAGATGCTGCTATATCATACCCGGCGATGCTATATTAGGGACCTTTAGATTTGGAGGACGAGGACGACTACGGTTACAAGATTTCCGTTCTTAGCTCGTGCACTTTGAAAAATGTCCACATCCAAACCTTATGGTGTATGCTCTGTACGGAAAACTAGTACTTGTAGTCGCCCTCGTACTCCGATCTAAGGTCTCTGTTGTGATGCATTGAAACCGAGAGAGGGTGGGTGCTAAGACAGAAACAAACAAAATAGCGGCCTCGTGAAAATCACTGAGCATGGTTTGGCATTGGATTTTTGCACCAGCGCTTTGTGCTAAAACAGTTGGTCGACTAAGGGTGTGCGATATTACAATTTACTAGTCGATAAAGAACTCCGGTGGAAATATGAAGCTGCATTAAAGAACGAAAACGTCAACTGGACAAAGCAGGTGATTTGCTTCGCTCGCAAGGTCATGCACAGGAGAGAGGCTATCCCCGTATGACATTCCTGATGTTGTCGCTATTATTTTCTTTAACAAACGAGCGTATTGATAATGAACTAGGGATCTGTGCGGAAATCCTGCAAATACTTCACCTGACACTCAAAATAAGACATTGATTTGCCAAAATAAAGATTGTAGAAATGGAAAAGCTCCAACAAGAGATGAAAATCGAACAAGAGTAAATCGAGGTTGCGAGAGATTCTTTTGAGAAAAAACACCAAAAAAAAAGAGATTCATCTACATCTCTACATGTTCCAGCACCCTGCTTAGGTGACCTCATACATCAGAAGCCTTTTTAGATACATCACGCCAAGCCCACCACTTCTGCTGGAGAGAATAGGACAGCCACAACACCCAAGGACTCCATCCCCTACTCTTCTCAAATGTTGTGTGGGTTCTTTTACGTTCCAACAGCAGCACTTTTTCTTCAGTCATTTTAAGAATCTGAGTGTTAATCAGATCTGGCATCATTAGAACCTGCAACCTCTCACATGACAGCCCGATCCTCAACCAACTGAGCCACTGGTGCGTGGAGAACAGAACTCCGAATTTGTACTTATGGCACCTTAAGAGGAATTCGTTGACATGTATGGACTCACTGTGACTGAATTTGACTGTCTCTTTGCATGCCTGATTCCGTTTTTACATCTCCATTGTGTATCCTGAACATGCTCAAGTCAAATCATAAGCTTATTAACCAGAGCACACAGAACGCCTTGCTATGCTTACTGCAGCAAGTTGCCATTACGGCTCAGTTATTGGGTGGAAGTCCTTATACTGTTTCAAGTGTGAAAGTGTTCCGCCTAAGGTTTGTGTACATGCAGGATATGCTGACTGTAGAATTCTTGGGGACACTACAGAGTCCTGGATTTCCCAATCAAAGAATTTTGAGCTGAATAACCTTACCCTTAGTCACTTTCCACTCGGGGTGCCCTGTGCAAGCACTCTGATGCTCAGATGGACAAGTCACTGCACAACTGAATGTACTACACTTTTGCCCAAGAGGGAAGATTAATTGCTAAAGGTTTCTCAGTAAGTGATCAATGGCATGAAAAGGGATTACTTTACAACAGGCCACCTATGAAGTGATGAAACTGATACAAATCTAAATTTTGATTCTTCAACTCTTTGCATTTACAGTGAAAATGTGATTGGCAGAATTCATGACTAGCCAATCCTGAACGAATGCTGCCCTATGGGAAGAGCTGACCTGCTTTGACCAAGAGGCGTATTGGTCCTAAAGAAGCACAAGACAGAGATGGCTAGTCTCAATGCTACACCTAAGTGCTTCTGCATGCTTTAACAATGTTATCAGATACTGATGTTAAAAAAGAAAGGACCCTGGGACAAGTTTATTTGTCACAATGGTTTAGAAACCATTTTTGCAATGGATCGATTTCCAGCTGAGTTGATATTACCTTTCATTACTTTTTTGGCTTCTTCCTTTACCCACGATCTCAGTGGCCTCATTCTCTGAATGTCTGGCACCTTGCCAACATTCAGTTTCCCTAGTACTTTTAGAAGCTTGTTTTCCTCATTAGGCTATTCACTTATACAACTTTCAGTGATCAGAGATCCGGGATGGTTTTTGTTACAGTTATGAGCAAACTATTTTTCTCTGTTAGCTAATCCGAAACATATTGTTTCTTTCAGCAATTTGTTATTTGTTTGTTATTTGTTATTTGTTTTGTGTGTTTAAGTGTGCTGTTTGTATGTGTTTCTTGTCTTTAGTACCCTACCTAAATTCTAAGAATCTGATGTAATCAGGTAAGGATGGCTGTCTAACATACTTAAGTGCTGTTTCATGTTAAATCATTGTCACATTGTTCCCCCATGAAGGACTGAGTGCCAGTTGATCCTCAGCAATTTTTAACTTTTGTTAACCTTTATTTACAAACAAATCATAATTATACAAACAAGACCATGGTGGCCTCCAGTTAGCATTGCTATTTTAAGCAAGCCACTTACACTGCGATATTATTACTGGCTCTCACTGCAAAATAAACAAACAGCTGGGGCTTCCATTACTGTCCATTACTGTGCTGGAGTTAAAATTATTAATGTTGTTATCCTAGGTCAACAAAGGAGCATGCCAAACGTCACCTCTCTTTGCTGGAGAAACCTGATGGTTTCAGAACTTTCCTGTCATACAGACAACACATTGTGTAGTTGTGATCTAGGCAAGTTTGTTCTAGACTGTAATTATTGTCATAATGCAGGTGCCCAAAAAGTCCAGAATTCACATCAAATTTTTGAGCTGCAAGCTAGTACACATGGTTCTCGATATCTATACCAGTTACCAGTTTTCTATATTCCTTTCCCAAACTTGGAGATTTCCCATTTCTACAATCTTTTCAGATAGAAGTTTATTTTGGGAAATCAATCTCTTATTTCGAGTCTCAAGTGAAGCATTTGGCAAGATTTCGCACAGGTCCCTACTTCATGATTTCTTTCAAGAAAACAATAGCGACAACATTAGGAATGTCATCGGGAGATAGCGTCTCTCCTCTGCTTCGTCCTGTGAGCGGAGGAAATCACCTGCTTTGTCCAGTTGACGTTTTTATTCTTTAATACAGCTTCACGTTTCCACCGGTGGTTCTCTATCGAAGAAGAAGGTGAAATGAAGGTGACGGGGATCATACTTCCCGCTGCAACAAGCAGGTGAAATTCCCTTTAGAATACCCCTGCTCTTCAAAGATCAGAGATCAACAAACAAACTACGCGAGCAACTTAGTGATCTAAGCCGAAAGATAATACCGAAGCACATCCTATCTTGACAAGCTGCAAGATCAAAGATGAGCTTAAAGCTAAGGAACTTAAACCTCCAATTGTCAATCAGCAAAACATATATTTCTGTAAGTGTGATATGTGTGATGCAGATTGTGTCGGCCGACACCTACATCAACGTGTGGAGGAACACAAACGCTCGGTAATAGGCAACCATGCAAGGGAATAACGTGGAAACGAGCCACATGAAATCGCGAAGAGCATTAGGATCCTGAAGAAGTGCTCGAACAAGTTCGATTGCTTGATTTTTGAAATGTTTCTTATTCGGGACGTTAAGCCAAAATTAAACAAACAGAGTGATTCCATCTGCGCAAAGCTGTTTGCTTAACACTTGTAATAGTTTTCATTCTCTTCACCTCTTATTTGCACTGCATTTTCGCATTCTTTTATTTTTCAATTAAAGCTATGATCCTTGCCGTTATGGACGCAATTTTAGCAATTGCGTAGAGAAGCCCAAAAAATTCGTGGCTTCTATGGGGCTTTAACCCGCGACCTCGCGATACCGGTGCGACCCTCCAACCAACTGAGCTATGAAGCCACTGACGTTGGGAGCTGGTCATTTGTGGGTTCTAATTTTACCGTGAGGAATAAATCAATGAACGAAATGGTATACGGAATTAATCATGTACTAAACTGTGGAAATGGAATTAAGTAAAGCTATGATCCTCGCAGTTATGGATTTTAGCAATTGCGTAGATCTTAGCTTCCTCTTCTTATTGTTCGTATGTAAATACTTAGCTATTTACCTTTTAGTCCATTGTTTGTTTCTGTCTTAGCGCCCAACCTCTCTCGGTTTTAATACATCTCAATATAGCATCACTGGGTACAATATAACAGCATCGGGAACAATGTAATGGCCTCTTGGGTACGACATCACTGTACACCGTTTACAATATAGCATCATTAGGTACGATGAATCTATGGTACGATATAATACATCACGCAGTACAATACAAATTAACTCAATTGTATTTTTGTCCAGTATGCCCCACCATATCCGTATTAGAGAGGTTCGACTGTACATCACAAACAATAAAGATTTTAGTTAATTTCGAAGGGAAAGGCAAAGGGAAAGGCAAAGGTGGTTATTCAATAGGCTACTATCAAAAATACCATACTACTCTTTGTTTGTCTCTCCAAATTTTGCATAAGCATTGTTTTTTTTTCTCTTGGGACTATTGTATGTCTATTTGTGATAGTGGTGATATCCATAGGTGCCACATCATATCCTTTCTCTTACGGTCTTGTGTTGTGCAGTTTCAGACGACTATGGCACTCTTTGTGAAACGAGCAAGCTAACCGGCTCGGCGTTGAGGAGGAATGGTTACCGCACATTTTTTTCCTTTCTGACAAAACTTTTCAAAAATCATGCAATTTGTTACTACCTTTGAAAGGAATCATAAAAACAATCTTTCCAAAAAATGCTGAGTAAATTTGAGCAAGAGGCGCTTCAAATGAGAGTCTTTTAATGGTTGATTGGCTTAGCTGCAGAATACCATGTAGGCCATTCCAAAAATTACTGTATATAAATGTGTCTCACCTTGCAGCAGATATGCTGGGTCAATAATGACACATGTGATTTTTCAGCAACCAGTAAGCTGATGCCGTTCTTTCATATCACAGAACTCAGGCACGGAAATTGAAACGGAAAATGAAAACAGCAGTCATACAGATTCCCAACCTCCCTACATGGAATTGAGAGAAGTACCAAATTCACAGGGTAGGATGGAGGAACTTTACTCAGAAATACATGAATATGCTCCGCTCCATCCTAACACTCGATCCTGGGAGGTTTCAAGACAAAGCGTAGTTATTGATAAAATGATTGGCCAGGGATCATTTGGACAAGTTGCACAAGGAAGAGCTTCACAACTACCATGGATGGAAGGAACAGTAACCGTAGCTATAAAGATGCTCAAAGGTGCCATTTATTTATAGCCCCTCCTTACTAAATTCGCCAGAAAGCTTACTGAGTTTCAGTAAGTTCTGTCTTTCGATAGAACCTGATCGACCTTCTACCAACAGTACAATTGACGAATGGAAAGGTGACTTCCCTCAACAAGGGCATCCCTCAACCAGACGGGAGCTGGGTTGAAGGGATATCTTTCCATATTAGGGTGACATATAGACCTTTTTCGCTTCTACATTTTGTTTTCCCAATACAGATCACGTGATAATACTCAGGAGGTTTTGTCCTTTGTTTTGTTCATTAAGAAGAATTCATGCAAGCATGAGTATGTCTGCATGCATTCTTTTTAATGAGCAAAACAAAGGACCAAACCTCTTGAGTATTATCACATCACCTGTATTGGGAAAACAAAATGTACAAGCGAAAAAGGTCTATTTGCCCTAGGTCAAGAGATAATTTAAAAAAGTGGTTCTTTATAAGGAGCACAAAAATGCCAAATAAGGCCTGACTTTTTCATAAAAATTCAGATAACTGTCCTGTTGCACCTACTCAAATGTATCATTTGTCGTTTTTGAAACGTGCAGCGAACGCTCAAGAGATGGAAAAGAAGGACTTACTGTCAGAACTCGAAGTGATGAAGACGCTGAAGCCTCATCCTCATGTTATCAAGTTACTGGGTTGTGTCACTATGTCTGGTAACAGTGATTTATACACTTCTTTAATTATCGTAGAAATGTTCACTTTCACCATGCTGACACCCTCCACTAAAATCAAGTAGAAGACTGTTTTTCTCTAAATAGAAGTTTTCTATTCAAAGCATATTCTCCTTTTTTTTTTTTTTAATCCTTAAAATTGTTATTTCCTAAGTTAATACGTTTTTCAACGAGTCAGGCTTGCATTGAATTCTGAGCTAGCTATAAAATGACCCCAGTTAGTGTTTTTTTCTGCATTGTTATAAATCCATGGTATACATTATGAAAATCGTTCCATTGGCATTGAGGCACACTGCGGGTAGCTTTTGGATTATTTTAATTCTAAATATCTTTGAATGTTCTTACCTTAAAGATCCCATACTTGTTATCATTGAATATGTCCCGTATGGTGATCTCCTGGGCTACCTGAGAAAGAGCCGCAGATTAAATGACACTTACTTCCAAGACGCGGATGTTAAACCGGAAACAAATCTGAGTTCATTGCAGTTAATGAAGATCTCCTGGCAAATAGCTGACGGCATGAGTTACTTGTCTTCAAGAAATGTGAGTAATCATTCCTCTCCCCTGAGTCTGCTTTTCTTTTGGTCAGCGCCAAGAACACAGACCTTAATCCGTTATTTCATTATTTTGCTAAGGAGGTTGTCTTCATAGATTTGTAAAAGAATCGACAACCGCTCACAAAGGCATTCAAATACATTTCTCCCGTACTTAAGGGAATAAGCAAAGAGTGACACCGGACTTTGTAGCGCAGGAACAAGCCTAGTGAACCCCTTTTTAGAGGGGTACTGTCATGATAAATTTGCTGTTTTTAGGTCAAAGCTGGGTAAAAATCTAAATTAGTACTTCAGCTCACTTGTACAACATTCCGGACAGCCCACTGACAAGATATAAAATTATTTATAGCACAAAGTGCTATTCGTACTTAATTTTGGACGACTTTCTTCGGACGCCATCTCCAAATTCAATCCATTTCCATCCTCTCCATCCATGGATGCAAATAACAAAGTATAGCTTCAGTGCACTTCAATAATTGTTGTTATTGGCAACAAAACTATACCAATATTTTTTGGTCTTGATTGATGCAATGACGTATTTTAGTAGAAATTTGACTCAAATAGCGTGACACTACCCCTTTTAAGTACATGTTTATAATCTCCTTGACAAATAACAATAGTGTGGAAAGTGTCATCCGAAACCTATGACAAGTTCTGAGAAAATCCACCCTTGAACAGGAATCAAACTTCGAACTAATGACCATGTGATTCCGCAGCACAGCTCTACCATCTTAGCTATCAAGCCATGTGGAAACTGGTTTGCGTCTCTGTACTTTATCCTGTGAACATGAGGTGATTGAATGACTGGGAAATGGATGAAGTAGAGGATATCACGTGGCCACGCAGGAATACAAATCTTATCTTCTTGTGCTGATAGTATCTCTCAACGGTGAGCGTATCAAACGAATTCAAGATACTAGTAACACGAGAAGATAAAATTCGTATCCCTAAGTGGCCATGCAAGGTTCTCTTTGTTATATAAATACTGATGAACTCCCTAAATTAAAAACGTCTGTTTTATTCATTTTCAATATGATGAAAAAGTGTTCAACCGCTAAAAACAGTCATGTTGTGTAACACGAAACTACAATAAGCGACAAAAATAGTTGAGACACAAAACTGGGAAGACAACAATTACGGAAAAAATCACCTTAACGTTACATTCTCCACTTGCACTCCCCCCTCCTCCCCCGCTTCCCCACTTCAATGTTGGTAACGAAAAAAGGAAGAGTTGTCGATAAGAAAACAACATTGTTTGGGGGGGGGGGGAGGGGGAGGGTTTAGATGGAAAGACTTTGGGGGAGGGATTTGTCCCAGATTCCTTAAAAGGGAAAGTGTCTCAACCCTTTTGGCGCTTATTGTAGATATGAAAGTTACGATAAACAAATTTGATTATGTCAAATTGAGTCATAAAAGGTGTAAGTATTTTGCCATGAAGTGGAAGCTCGCTTTTTATTGGCTAATAGTGTTAGTTACCATGACTACACCTGTATCCTCACATGTGAAAAATGAAATAATAGTTCACTGTGTGCGGTGAAGATATGATGTTTTAGAGAAAGGAAAATCTTAGTATTCCATTATTCAGTACCTATATATGTAATAAAGCGATAGATCTTGTGAAGCTGTCATATTCGCAGTTTTAGACGCAATTTTAGCAATTGCATAAAGAAGCCTGAAAACGTTCAGGACTTCAACAGGGTTTGAACTAACCGGATTTTGAACATTGCGATGCCGTTGCGACACTCTAACCAACTGAGCTACGAAGCCATTGATGTTGGGGGCTGGTCCTTTGTGGGTTCAAATGGCCCCGTGATGATGAATCAGTGAGTGATATATGAAATGAATCATATATTTAACTGCGGATATGAATTCAAGTGAAGCTATGATCGTCACATTTATATAGCTCATATAAGGGAGTACCACCGAAGTTGCAAAGAAAGGCTTATCCATGACCATATGATTGCACGTGGCTTGATAGCTCGATTTTTCAGATCAGTGCAGCGTATTGCATTTTTTCCTTTCATTCAACAGCCCGCTAGGAACCGTATCTTACTTAGTGGATACTATGTAAATTACATTGATTGTCTAAACCGATACTAGCAGAACATAACAAGTCCCATTGGTACTAGGCCAGCCTTGCAGAATCTTATGATGCTGATTTCTTGACTCTGTTTGTCGTCAAGTCATTTAAACGCATCTATTTAATTGTCTTTTTTGCAGAGCGAATTTTTCCTTCCTCAAAGTTTAAATAACTATTTGCTTTATTTAAATAAGGTATTTTCTTGATAGATCGTTCATCGAGACCTGGCTGCTCGAAATGTTCTGGTCGGAGAAAGAGAAACATGTAAAGTGACAGACTTTGGAATGGCCAGGGACGTTCACTCGGAAAATGTTTATGAAAGGAAGACAGAGGTGCGAATCCATAGCAATCTATATGAATAAAACCTATTAGAAAGGTCTCGCATAAGAATAAAATTAAGCACTTAAATATTCTAAAGTCCAAATGTCATGCTGCGTGGTAATATATAGCTCTAATAAATGTCAAGATAAGTAGCCAAGAAAAGGGAAGAATAACTGCCTATGTGCTGCTTTATTAACTTCATTTTCCTAGTAGTACGAAAATCATTACATGAGTGTTCCATGAGAATCCAATCAACTGAAAGTTCATTTTGTGTCTGGGTTCGTAGGGGCGAATCCCACTGAAGTGGACAGCTTATGAAGCTGTGATGTATGGTCGTTATACAACGAAGAGTGATGTGTAAGTAGCCATCAATGTAGTATATTTTTCAGTGGCGTTCCGTTGTGTAACTCTGTTTAGTCGTATGACTTTATTAACCAATATAAAACAATGCCTGAATCACGCCAGCGTTTTTCCTTTGCTAAGCATCACAGTCTAACAAGAAGTGATCACAAGGACTGAGTACATGAACTCTTTTATTAACTGACATCTTTTATAATTTGCAGCTGGAGTTTTGGAGTGGTACTTTACGAAATCTTTACCATTGGTAGGTGACTCTTGCTTTTCACAGTACTGAGCTTTCTGAAGTGTTAAACGGTTTCCAAATGACAGTTTTCCTGAAAGATGTATGTTATTTCTCCTTTAATTAAGGTGGATCACCTTATCCACAGACAAGTGGGCGAAAGGTTATGGAGTTACTCGGTGAGGGCTACCGGATGCCGAAACCGAATCATGTGGCGGAAATGTTGTAAGTTGAAATTATGCTACGATCGCTTACTGTCCTTTTCATGATGATGATCATGACCATAATTGCAAAATGATGACGATATCAATGATGACTATGAGTAGATAAGTTAAGCTGGGACCCTTACGATAACCTGTGTGGTAAGGTCCATAGGGGGGGCACTATCCCCACCCCCTTAAGAAAGCTTGCCATACAGGCTAGTCGTCGAAATGCATTACATTATCCCAAGTCGTTCAGCATGGGATGTTTTTGAACAAAATTGGTTTGAACGATGTGGACCTTTTCGGAGAAAATTGAAAATTTATTGCCAGTTGCTAACGTTCTCCACATAGCCTCGAATTTTCTCATATCAGGTCGTTGTCAGCACGAAAAAGGCGAAGAAATGTATCAAAATGTAAGACGCACGTGCTGGGCGTGCAGAGGCATTGTGTGGTGGTGATACTGCCTTAATCTATCCTGATGCTTTCAACGTATCTAAAATTGACGCTGTTGAGAAAATCGCATTCGAGTTCTCGGAATGGAAAGTTGTGATACCATCTTCACACCACTTACGCATCATCATTGTTTACAGACCTCCATACTCTGACAATCACAAAGTTCCCTCCAGTACTTTCTTCAACGAATTCTCCGAATATCTAGAATCCGTTGTTCTATGTAGCGAGCAATTAATTATCGTTGGAGATTTTAATTTTCACATCGACGTACAAAATGACAATGACGCTCAGAAGGTTACTTACAGGCGTCTCAAAGCTATTAATAGGGAGCTTACG
>NC_090895.1:23829873-23847373 GCF_036669925.1 Montipora capricornis | reverse complement strand
AGGCCAACACCCCGGTGGTGATAAACGGGAAGGGTTGTTAGACCGCGGGGCCTACGGTTAATGCCCGAGAAGACTTGAAAGTCCAACCATTTGTAGATAAAAGTACAAAGGCAGCACTTTCTGCTTAGTTATATTAAGACCCTGAGTGTTAGTCCGACAGGGATTCTGGCCCCGCATGCTTTGAACGCTTGGTGCTCAACCAAATAAAGCACTGGTGGTCAGTTGGTCTGGGTGTGGTCTGTTGAAGTGAAATGTTCAGTTATTTTCTTTTTTCCTTCTTTTTACAGAGGCTCATCAATATGAAAGACTACGACAAGAAACTTTATGAGAACGTGGAAGACTTGATGTTTTAGAAAGCCTTTGATTGTTATATACTTGGCTGATCAATTATTCACACGTGACTTCACTCGTTTATTCATTTTTCAGTTTAAGCGGAATGCTATAGAACCCAAAATGGTATAAAATGCTAATTTTAGAAAATAATCACATTGTTGGTGTACATGTAACCCACTTGTATGGGAGCCTAACTGATTTCATGCAGAAATAAGTGGAATGCCTTTTGTTTAATGTTGTTCTGTAGGAGTGTTTAAAGGGGTTTTAGACCTGATAAACACGACCGCGAGTTTATTGAACGACCTTGAACGTCTTCAAGAACGCTCCACAAAAAAACATGTCCCTCTGCAGTCCAGACAACGGTGCTAAATTTGAGGGGAAGATACTAGCATACAAGAAAAACAAGCCGGGCCTCATTACTGCCAATGAGGAGTGTTTTATCGGGTTTAAAGCTCATGCACATGACGTTTTATCGCTGTTGAGCTCATGAATTATTAACATATTTTGAACGAGAACTGAAGTACAGTTTGTGGCCCTTGGTCCGCGACTTTTCCGAACATGATGTCATATTTCATCGTTAAGTAAACGACGACCAAAAACAAATGTGTCCGATCATTTCTGGATTATTCTTCTTTCACATGACGAAATTTCGGCTTTCCTGCTATCGGTGATTGTGCAGAATTCAAGGTTGTTCACAGGAGTTTTAATTTGTCTTCCTAGAAGGTCTCTACTTTTGCGGCTCTGTAACTTACATGGTCATGTTTATGTGGCTTGTGTAAAGATAAAACGCAACGGGAACATGTGTCTTTTGCAGAACAGATTTATAGATGAACTTATTGCTTATTGCTACGGTTGGGAACGAATTTTCTGCAGAGTTTTAAACTTTTATTTTATTGACTCTTGAAAAATAGGGGCTGCCTCCTCTGGAGCTTGTGTTGGGAGACGCAACTGAAAATAAAAGCAGATTTTATACACACAACGACATCCAACACGACTGTAGCTGAGCTATATCAAGGATAATAAAGAACTAATAAATTTTTATGTTCGTACAGAAATTATCGGGATTCACAGATATTTTTTTTTGGGGCTGCTTACATGATTCGCGGACCATGGACCAAATTCGCGGACGAAGGGCTCGTGATTACGTTCACCTTTTTTCGAATTACAAGAAAAATACTTCACTTTGGAAATTGCCAATTTAATATTATCGCAAGAAACGAAAACTCTATCTTCAGGGAAAATTTCAGTTTGTGGCCTTTTGATTCATGTAAGATATTCAAGATTACCCCTTTTTTGTCGCGGACCAAGGGCCCCATACTGTACTGTTTATCAAAAAAACGTCCTTGCAGCCGTCGCGTCCCGGCGGTTTTTCCATCGTTAATCGTAGTTGCTAAAGAGCCATTATATAGCTAATCAGGTTGCATTTTAGTATCATTTAGTCTAATTTGCGTCGAACGTTTAAATTTCATCATCCGGTGCAAGACTAAATCAGTTAGCATTGACGTCCTATGAACTCATGTGACCCTGCATCTGTTTGACAATCAATCAAGACGCAAAGGCCATTCACGTGGGATGCTTTATTTTCTTAGAGGAAGAAAAAATATATCGCATTAACAATAACTAGAAAGATAGTGTGCCACTGTAAAACACTATAATTACAAATTCCTCTTTGTGAAAATTGTTCTCAGAAAAGTCTTTCAAGCATCTTGATTCAGCTTTTGGAAGAAAATAAGACCTCTTTCGCGCAAACGGTACTTAGGGGACGGACAACAAAAAAGGTGAAAAACAGAAAGAAATACAAGACAGCGGGAGGGGGAAAAGGTGTGACCCTTTTGGACACAGTCGAAGTATCCAGGGTTAAATACATAGAACATTGGAGCCAACTGCAAGCATACCCAATCGGTTAACCCTCACCACGCAAAAAAAAAAAACACAAGAAATCTCTTACAATATATTCCGTATTTATAAACATGATTGAATGGCGACAGTCTGGAAACAGATTTTCCAACAGTGTTCATACTTGAAGCATACCAAAATTTTACGAAATGATTGTAAAGAACAACAGATAGATCACCATGCAACACACAGACTCCACGTTCTGCCTCATGAAGGAGGGACTTCTACAGAAAAATCAAATTGGTGAGGGACTAGACAATCCTTTGCCCACAGCCTAGATCTCTTGAAGACATTTACCAACCAAGGTTCTGGGTGGCCACGGGTCTGGGAGGGTAGACATCAAATACCAACCAGTGCGTGGAAGCACCAACATTCCACTCCCAAAGGCGCTGCGAAACAAGAAGGCATGTATAAATGTCCGAAACTGGGACGACGGCCGTTTCTATGGGCTATACTATCGGCCCAGTATCCTGCACCAAAATGCCCCCAAAGGCCATACAAGTACCCCACCCAACACGGACTCGACCCTTCCGGCATTTCTATTCCAATGCAATCTCCCCCAGGTTCTAAAATTCAAAAAGCAAAACAACTTGGCTGTCAACATATTTGGTTGGGAGAATGAGGGTGTAAGCAGTCTGTGGATGTTCCCCTCATCAACCTGCTGCTCATGGAGAAAGCAAACAAATCCTAGTATGTTTGGGTCAAAGACCTCCAACGGCTCTTTTTTTGAGCAGGGCTGGTACGGAAGGATCGCACGTTACAATGGGTGTTAAAAAACCCCGTCGTGGGAGGATGAACAAGCCTACAAAGCTGTCCCGACCTGCTATGTGTACCACAATCTACTGGCTAGGGGACAAAGTACGTGACGACTGCCACTTCTCGGGCAAGCACTGCGGAGCCGCCCACACTGCCTGTAACGTCCGACCACAGTTGGAAGCAAAACGGACTTCGATGCCAGTTGTATTTCACATCCCGCAGGGCTACGACTGCTGAGGCCATGGCTACGAGGCCATGTTGAGGGAGAGAGGAAAGATCTCGTGCATCCCCAACAATACAAAAAATGTACCTCTCCCATTCCATTTTCCGACTCCGGTTCATTGACAGTGCCTAGTTCTTGATGGCCTCCCTCAAAGAGCTCGCGGCAGCCAGCAAGCCAGAGTGCTTAGTGTGTATGGCCAAGTGCGAACCAAACAAACAGCAGCAGGAGCTCCTTTGCGAAAGAGCATGTACCCCTACGAATACATGCAGTCTTGGGAGCAATCTGAAGAACCCCAAGAAGCCTTGCTCCTGCCAAAGGAGGTCTTCTATTTCAAGCTCTCCGAAGAGCACATTTCCGAGAAAGACTACACCTTGGGGAGTACCATGACCTCTGTATCCGCACCGAAATCCTCCTTCTCGCCGATGTGAACCTTTTGGAAGACCTGTCCACGACAATATAGTTTGGACGCCCTGCTCACTACTACACCAGCCCCTACCTGTCTTGGGATGTGCTGCTAAAAACGGCAGGGGTGGAGCTGGAGCTGTTGACAGACTACGACCAACACCTCTGTCGAAAAAGGATTGTGTGGAGGGATTTCGGTGGTTTTCAAGAGATCTGCCACAAACAATCTCGAGATCAAGGGGTACCACCCAGAAAATCCAAATAGCCACATCATGTAGTTGTATGCCAGAGAGATGGAGTCCCCTACCATCCCCTCGATGAGGCTGTCGAACAGCTGTTAGTCGAGTTGTAGGCCTGCTCCCTTGTTTGGCTTGCTGCTCCCCCTGCTTTCGCTATACCTGCTTCGGAACAAATATTTTTTCAAGCGGTAGGCCTAGTATTTGAGGAAATTTGCTATAGTGAACAAAGACATACAAGGCCTCCGACAAAAGCTGCTTTCCGAGCTAGAAAGGTGTGCCAATCGCAAAAATGCTTCGCAATGGCTCCTTTCTTTCTGCCGCACATTTGGAATGCAGGTTCGGTGGGACAAAGGAGCAAATTTATTTTTGCAGACTGTATTCACCTCTCCTGCAATAGCGTCCGAACATCTTTTTTTTTTTTTTTTTTGCAGAGTGCCGGATCTCGCCTCGTCAAGATTTTCTATTTTGTCATGCAAAGCGGCCAGCGCAGTCTTAAATTATCCAGAATTTCAACTTGTGGTCCGCTTCTATTTCTTTCTCCGCAACCTTTCCTGCCTTTATAAGTAAATACATGGCCTCGTGTAAGTCATCCTTCTTCACGTAGCAGACTGCAAAGTTCTTTAGAGTCAAGATGCTTTCCTTGTTTTCAATCTGTCCGAGGTCCACGAACATGGCAATGGGCCACTGCATACTTTGCGTACGTGGCATATGTCCAACTCAATCTCGCTCGTCTGAAGAAAAGTTACTGTAAAGATCTGCGATGGCTTTAAGACATGCGGCGGTCATAAAGTGCTTCCCAAGAAGATTTTAAAAGTTCCAACGCTTCTTTTAACTTATTTTCGGCCTCGTCCTATTCTTTACAACGTTTTGCAATTACTCCGGCAAATAAAAGAGTTGCTGCTGTTTCAGTGTGATCACCAAAGTCTTTCAGGCTGACGTTCAAAGCAGTTTCAGTTTCTTGCTCTCTTCTTTTCTTCTAAACAGCGTCCTTTTTATCCGAAAGAAAGCGGACACGACTATTGCGGAAGTACACTTCTGAAAACGCTTTTGTTTGGAATTCAGCATGAATACCTGAATAAACTTTTTCGGCGTCTCCCATTAACTTTTGGTACTTTTTTCTGTTTCCTTCTTTTCTCCTGTCGTTCACCGACTGATTGCAGGTGTCCTTGGTCCAGTAGAGATTAGCGTTGACAGCAAGGCAAGAAATGAAATGTGCACAGGCCAGTTTCTTTCCTCCATCTGAAAAGGCCAGGAAACTTGTCCGAGGCAGTCTTCTGCACAAATGTTTGAATAAGCTGGAGCACTTGGTATCTTGGTGGTCTCAGCTGCTCGACAAGAGATCTGTCTTTCAATTCCTGTAGAACTGGGACTGACTTGGCACTTGTTGTGCAGTCTGTAATCAAAGACTTTGTTTGTGCTTCAGAATTGAATGAGCCAGGAAAGACACATAACAGAGCGAGGGCTTTTTTTGAACTGGGTGTGCTGCTTGCCGTTCTGGAGGTAATATTGAATGTGAACGTTGGGCTTGAAAGCGTTCTCATATTACCAAAAGGTCTTTGAACTCCATGCTACAATTATCGTCTTCAAGAACTTCATCTGCATTGTCAAGAATGAAAGTGATGTTCGAGACCTGTTGTTTGCTGTTGGCGGTTGCGTCTGGTTCTTATTGCAGGCGAGTGTCATCAACGAAGCTGCGTCGTAAAAGCTTTTCGTAGAGCTTAAAGAACAGAACAGTACTGCCCGTTCGCAGTCAAGCCTGGAAAATTTATGAGCGGCCTTGCTGACCAGTGTGGTCGTCCAAAGCCCGATCCACCGGTAATCCAGACAAAAAAGACCGGTTCACTTTGGATGGCTTCTGTAACTTGTTGTATCTCTTGCAAACGTACAGCCAAACATAAGTTCTTCGAAAAGTTTGTCTGAAAGACAGCTTGGAACTTTGATGGACACCTGTTCTGTTTCACAATGCAGCAAACCGCTATCAAGTTGTTGCCACTGATTGACTCGTTCCTCCACTTGAAGTTATGTGTCATGTGACCTATAGGACCGTTTTTCTTCTCTTCTGATACAGAATACACTCATGATCCTGAGCAACCAACAGACGAAGCTGTGGTTGCAGCTGCCATGTTCTTTTTCGTGATTGTCTGCTGTCCAAGCATTTTTTTCTAAAATACGAGGTTTTTTTTAATGACATGCGAACTTAAAGGCGCTGTTACACTGTGACATGTTTCGTGCAACTTGTCTCGCAATGTTTTGGCGACATTGTGGCGAGACAAGTTGCACGAAATATTTCACAGGGTAACATACCCTGAAACGGCCATTATCGTTGCGAGACAAGTTGCACGAAAAGTAGAACTTAATTCTGCTTTCGGCAACGGCTCTTGCAACTTGTCTCGCAACGATTTTGACCGTTGCAGGATATGTTATACCGTGAAATGTTTCATGCAACTTGTCCCAACACAATGAACCAACAAACTCAACCTACATATGATGCCGTGTCTGGGAACCGAACCTGGGCCCATCTTGGTGGGAGGCGAGTGCTCTCGCCACTGCGCCATCCCTGCATCTTTATGTATTTATATATACACAATAAACATGAATGGTAAGCCCAGCATTAACGTGTTACTTCCCTTGAGATTTGCCTTTGATTATTTTTTTTAAAGATTGTAGAAGAGCAGACAGTAAAAACAATTATTCTAAGAAATCTTCAGGTTTCCCGAAGCGGCAAACACGTATACATATGTAAAGTTCTCGATAACAAAGATTTGTTGTTATAGGTTATATCTACAATATACCGGCCAGCTACAACCGTGTGTGATATCACCAGTAGTTTCACAGACAAACATTTTGATCTGTTACAGCATACACTAATACTGGGGTCAGCTCGGATTCTTCCTCCTTACAGCGCATGCTCTCATCAACTACTTTGAGTTTACAATGAAACTGTTTCCCATCAAAAGTCTTTGAGCAAACAACGTTGCATCACCTATGACGTCAGAGAGGACCCGAGCACAATCGATCACCAGGATAACGGCCGATGCTGACAAACGGTTGTCTGTATCACATTCATTTGTATTTACATGCACCCTGCAGTTTCGAGAAACAATGCAGTCAATGGGACTGTTTATCCGCTCCACGTGGCTTACTGCGAAACTTCTGGCGCGCTGGCACCATATTATTATCAAACGGACAGCAATCACGGGCCACGAATAGTTGTCATACGAGGGTACCAGCATCATATGTATGAACCGATTCCTCAGCAGGGACCGTGTTGCAACTGCGCCCCCAATCGCTCAAAAAGGGCGCATTCATCTGAATGCTGTAACTGGGAAGTGGCTTGTGGTTGTGCACTGCTGATAATCGGGGTCATAGCAATTCTGATGGGGTTTATGGTCTCCCAAAATCCTAAAGCCAATCCCATGTGATGAAACGATTTTTTCAAATCAATCTTTTCGTTGACATTTTTGGCATACCAGGACTTTCGGTTTCCTACATCGGAGGGAACTGAAAGTCAGGTTGGTGGGTGATCAGGTTGGTTTGTTATTTTGCGGTGAAACGTAATTATTTCGTCCTCGAATATACTTTAAACAACTTATTCAGACTATTCACAGTAGGAGGTCTATTAGTCTCGAATGACAAATTCACCCCCGGGGTGAGTAGCAGGATCAAATAAACTTCAGCGTTAGATTTTTGTGTCTCTTTTCTTTATATATCTCTTGGCCCTCTGGTGAACTGATGAACTGAACTGAAATTACTTTACCAGTCAAGCCCGATACCCTCTGGCAAAAATACCCTATTTCTCCTTTCCCAGGAGTTTAACATATCCTCGTAAAACTAACTACGATTATAATAATACAAACAAAACGAATTGCTGAAATATGTTTCAATGTTGCACTTCAAATTAATTTTAAATAATTATTACTAGTTTTATTAATTAGAAGTTTTGTCACTATTTAAACTCGTGATAAATTAACAAAAAACCAAACCAAAACAAACAAAGCTAAAAAACAACAACAACTAGCTTTATATATTTGCATGACCAAAAATACATGCAATGTCGCAAAAGCTTTTGTAAGCTCAAACAAAACAACAAGCACAGCACTCCCGGAAAGAGTGCCTTCGGAGTCAACTTAAACCGCAAACTACACTTTGGTAAAAATTGCACGGAATACTGAGCTATACAGTAAAACTCATCCATAAGAAATTCGTTTATAGAGTGCAGTTTTTAACTGAGCGTCCCAGAGCCAAAACTAAAGAAATCGCTCTGGCCAATCACAAAGGACACAGACAATGCAATGAGCCAATCAAAACCCGCACCAAACTCATGTACCTGACGCGTATCGTCGGAAAACGTGTGATTGGTATTGGTTTTACTTCTGATGGATGACAAAACGGCGCGAGGTTTTCAACTTGAAGCTAATCACCTAGGGTGACAAGGGTAGTAACGCAAAAAACAATGCAAAAGCGTATTGCTTTCGATAGCAGAGTGAAAACCATTCTATTTGACCCTTTAGAACCTACAAATTGTAACAGTTTAGTTGTGGCTGTTAGAAGGTTATTGGTACTATTATCCCCTTTGGGTCTCCTTCGATCCAAGAAGACTCTGCTCGCAGGGTACGATAATCAAGGACTTAAATAAGTCAGGGGCTGTGCCCTGTATTTCCTAATGATACAGTCTTACTTTTTAGATATAATTGTGAGTTTCCCATAGTTAAGGTGGTCGGAAATATAACGTTCCCCAGAAAAAAATCATTTTTACCAAACATGAACATCTCTGACCATTTGTAAAACGTATTTTGAAACGATATTGCTGTAATCACTCCTTGATTTACGTTTAAATTAAGAGATTTGCCCACTAGTAGCTATTTTACAACACAGCAATGCCCATAGCAACGGTTGATTACAGTCCAAAAGTGCTTACCAAATGGATTCAAATCAGTACATTTCAATAACAGGAAAGCGAATGAGAATTTTACATTATTGTCCTGAACGTTGTTTCCTCTATCATCTTATTCGCCCCTTACACTTAGGGTACATTGTTTTGGGAGCATCTAGGCTATTCTCATTCCGGATTAGGATTAACAGAATACACGGAATTTCAATTTGCAAAAGAACAGATGTTCTATTAGCGAAGGTGACCTGGGAACTATTGTATCTGCGCATATGCCAATTGCGTTGGTATGGCGAGTGCAAAGGTGTCCAGAAAGTTTGGAACACGAATTGTTGAAATATGTCCATATATACGTGCCAATTTTTTGGCGGTTTTCTCGTATTTTCGGTTTGCTTCAATTGCTGAAAACCCTACGGGAGAAGATGAGGAAGAATTTTTTTGTACTTGTGAGTGCTTTTCGTTCCCATATGCTCTTCCTCTTGATGTCGACTTAATTGATAAAAGGTTCGTGGTTTTTGCAAAAACAAATTAATGCCAACGTCATTTCTTTTCACCAGGCGAAGCCACATTTTCTTGTTAACAAACTTACAGCTCTTCTTGTTCTAGCAGCGGTAAGGAAACAGAAGAGAGGCCATCACACCCACATCTAAGGTAGACATTTTGCATTGCTATTCCGTTAAACTTTTTACAATTTTTAAAGCGCAGGCAGGCGACCAGCCGGCTGCGTATCATTTCTCGCCAAAACTTTCCCAAAAGAACGCATATTCTGCCTATTCCGAGTGAACCATATTCCCGTCACTCCGTTCATTCTCCTATCGGGAGCAGAATGACAAGAATAGTATTCCGTTCATTCCGAAAACGGAAGAGGTCCCAAACGGAAGAGGTCCCGTCTATTCCGTGTATTCCTATTCTGGAATAGTACCAAAATAACGCGCCCCTAGTTAACATTTCTATGACCGGTGTATATTCGGGTATTCAATGCAACATTTATGTAAGTTCTTTCGATATACTTCTCCCCCACCTCCCGCCCTCTTTTACAGTGCCGAATTTGGGTTATCAGAGAACGTAATAAAACTTTAAGGCCTTGTTTCTTAAAAAAGCCTCACCTACTGTCCTAGCCTTCTCAAATGACAATAAACGTCAGACCACGTAAAAAGAAAGATGTAATAAATGGCTATATGGGGTATAAAAGCGAGTGAGATCCAAGGTAAGATTTCTAATTGGTCGTTGTAGATGTCACCCTCATGACCATAGGCGCCTATGGCCCCGTAGAGGAACGGATAAAAGCTCACTGAAATTACATTAAATCCTCAGTTGAGATAAAACGCGTTTGGAACCAATATAATCAAAGAAATCCTCAAAAGAAAGCAGAAAAGACTTCTATGCAAAGTTACAAGTTTCCCAAGACGTTTCATGTATTTTCGCGGCGGTGAGAGTATTGTGCAATATTGCGGACTTTCGAGTGTTGAGGCAGCTTATTGTGGACTGTAGGGGAGAAAAATGCACCTTGCATTACGAGAAACAGATTCTTCACACAACACCCGTAGCAATAAAACGTTATTACGTTATTTTTACTAAAAAAACTAATAGCCACTGGCTGAATTTAAAGGATGAGGCAGTTCTTTCTCTTGCTCGTTCGATTCACATGGACACTCTTGAAAAGAAGAGACTCTTTTGGGAAACAGTGACGGAACTGTAAAGTGACTGTCTTGATTGAAACCCGTAGGTATGTTAATACACCACACAACGTCAGGGTGTTTCGCTGAGCCTTTATCTCTTAAATCAATGAAAGATCACCAAACAAATGGTTGATATTGATATTGGAGTGAGAGTAGAAGAGGCTGTAGTAGCAATAGCAGATTAGGTATCTAAGAGATGAAAGTTAGCTCTTCGAAAAATCTCAGTTTATTGCTTATAGTCTTGTAAGGTTTTACAACACAATTTTCCATTTTATGTTCTTACTACTCCAGACTCCAGAGTCATGAACAACGATATTTTAGTTCTAGATAATGAAAATTTACAAGCCCTTAACTCCATTATAACCCTGGTCACACCTCTTCACTTTCCTTAAAACTGAGAAGAAATGGTAACAATTTGATTGTATTTATCATTTAAATTTCTACTACTGTTTCTAGAATACCACTGAACATTGGTCTCATTATCACAGTACAATTATACATAGTCGAGGTTATGCATTGATGAATGCATTTGGTTTTTTTTATTTCCCATGCTTTGCATGCTTCATTTTTTTGGATTTTGTTTTCCGCCGTGCAGGATCTTTGTGCTTGCATTCCTGAATATCAAGGGTCTCGCCTTTTGCCGGGGAGATCTTGAGTATTATATCTCTATATTCACAAAGGAATTCGTATCCAGTATGATAGCTATCTATATCAAGGAGGTCAAGAAACCTATCGTTAAAGTACTTCGGTCTCTGCAGCTCCTTGAACACAACTTCCTTGCCCGTATTGTCCTTGAAAAGAAACTGGACCGTGTCGTACGCGTTGCTGCCGTGGAACACATAATCAAGTAACGGAACACCGTTTGGGCTCTGTACATTCTTATATATTCTGTAACGATCGCCGCCGTTCCGGGTGATTTGCACGTCTCTAAGCTTCATACCATCTTGCAGCATGATAGCAAGGACATTTTTACCTCCCTTGTCGTAGATGACGTCTTTGGAATCATCTAGAATGACTGAGTAGGCGTCATCTCGTGGACCAGAGTACACTCGATTAGCGCCAGTCCCCATCTGCGCTAGCAGCGGTATGTCGTCATCCAAGTTTATCACGTAATCGTCTAACGCACCACCAATCACTTCGTGCCTCATATTTCTATGTGCATTATTTGCCAGTAGCAGAAGATTGAAACTGTGTTTACTCAGTTCAAATCTCTCAATGTCTTTGAAGTGGATGTGTTGTGCGTCTTCCACCATCAGAGCGCGACCAGGATGAGCACTAGCCAGAACTTCACTACGGTGATCATGAAAAAGTTCATCTACAACCTCTGAACTGATCTGACTTATGAAATAATCCACGGTCCTCGTTTCTTCCGTGCTGGCGTGATCGATAAGCACTATTCTCTGGTCAGGCGATCGTGTGGATGTATCTGGCTTGTAGTCAGTCATGCTAAGTACATCGTGATGGGTGTAACTTCCTTCCATGACATCTTTTTTTGCATTGTTTTCTCCATGAGTCAGCCTTGCGTCGCTATTGTACACAATTCTCTTTGGTTTCTGCTCTGATTGTGTCGCGTGGTTCCACTGATGCATTGAGAATGACGCGCTGCCCGCCGATTTCATGATGACAGCTAGGTCTGCTCCGGGTCCTACCTGGATGTTATCATTACCAGTTCCTTCTACCAGGAAGACGTTATCCCCATCAAGATCGGACACTTCATCGTTGTCAACAGAGATAACATCCTTACCGTACCCCCCTCTGATGGTATCTCTCTCCGGTCCACCGCCAGAAATATAGTTTAGTCCTTGTGGGTGGGAATTTATTGCGTCAATATTATCACTTCCTGCCCCTCCATCGATTTTGACTGTTCCTTTGCTACCTGATGACTTCAGTTCAAAGTGATCGTTTCCTCCCATCCCATAAGCTTCTGTGTTCTCTTCCAAAATTACTTTGTCCGTCCCTTCGTTACTTCCTATAAAGATCAGCCCATTGTCTCCGCGATCGACAACTCTGGGACAGAATGTGTAGCCTTCAGAGGCTTTAGCACGACACTCATATGGTTTGTTAAATTTATCATTGTAAGTAGCCATGAATACAATCTTGTTAACAAGATCATCTGCGATTTCAAATTCATGTTTTAAGGTTGATGAGCGAGTCCAACCCATGGCTGTATACTCTCCACTCTTTGCGTCAGTAGTGAAAACGGCAGGATAAGCGAAAAGGAATTTCTTTGGTTTGATATCCTTAATTATTGTATACATACTGTTCTTCAGCTTCTCCTTGAACTCATCTCTCTTTTTTATCAAGTGGGCCATTCGCAGAAAGTTTACAGCTGCTGCATACTTTCTAAGTTCATTCGATCCAGTCTTCACATCCTTAATTGCCATAGCCACGATGTAGAAAGCCGCTGGCGTTGTTTGTGTCATCAACAAGTAGTATGCATGGAAGATGTCGCCCTTTGCATAGGCGTCGAAAATCTCCACCATAGCTGCAAAATCCGGGGCTGGAATGAGAGGCCCTAGAAAGATCTTGACATAATCCTTTGGCTCTAGGTCTTCCTGACCTACCATTCCCGATGCGACTCCGGTAGCATAAGATGCGATATACAAGGTAGCGGCTACTGCATACCCGATAGGTCCAGCGACACTTGCCACTTTGGCACTGGTTGCCAATATCTGAGAGACTCCCATCGCTATATCGCCAGCCATTGCCGTCACAGAGCTACTAAGGGCAAGAATGTTCGCATCCGTAACTTTTTGATTTACTGCCATTGAATTGACCACCGTGTTATACCCATTGATAACGAAGTCAAGTCCGTTGGCAGCCGCCGCTGAGAAGGTTCTGAATTTTAAAGAGTTTGCGCCCCATTTTGCTTTCAACTTGTCCATTATTCCAACTTTTTCAAGAGCGGTTGTCATTCCTTGACCCAAATGCCCTCCAGCCAGGTCTGTGCCTCCTTGAGCTTATCCATCAAGGACGAATCAGCAGTTACTACTCCAGACTTCATTTTTTCTTTCATAAGCCAAACAAGATTCCGCAAAGCGTTCAATCGTTGAACATGGTTGTGCAACTTGCCATTCTCAGGATTGGGGAGGCCCTCAAAGCCTGCTTGTGTATCGGCACCGATCACTTGGAGATTTTTTATTCCTTCGCCAAATGTTATCGTGGCGTCTAACGTAGCAAGTGAGCCAACAATGGCAAAATCTTTATCATCGAACTGCTGTCGGATATTTGGAGTTATAGCTTTCATTTCGTCTAGGTATTTCGGTAGGTTAAGTTGGTAGGTCATCTCAGTTTGACGATGAAGAAGTTCAATGGCAGCATCGTTGTCCATCACGTAACCAGGGAGAATGTATTCGCTTGGAACTTCCTCTTCTTCTCCTTCACTCTTGCTATTATCATTGGCAGAAGCGCTGTTGGAGTACATCAAAAGAAAAACAATTTTTGCGACCCACTGCAACTTCATAATGGTTACGGGAAAAAATGCGGTTTAACCAGATAGAAGGCACTAATAAAAAGGTAACGTTTTCAGTGATATAATGTAAGGAAAATTTACAATTAGGTAAAGATATTTTCCATTGAGGTAATATGGATCAAAATTGAAAACCGGTGAGACCTGAGTTTGATCTTACGGACCGCCTGTAGCTTTTTGACGGCGTCAAGCAGGTGAAAACATCCCAAAGCTAACCCACTTGGCTGGTGACGGAACTAACCAACCGTCGAAATTGGAACAGTTGTTGTTCCGCACCGTTCCTCCAGGTAGAAAACAAATCTTTGTTAGGGTTATTTAAAGCAAGGGTAAGATATAGAGACTCTCCTTTTCCCCGGTTTGTGTAAAAAAAAAAAAAAACCATCATTTTACCGACCGAATTCTAGGTAAAACCAAGCAGAATAGCAATTTGGTCATGTAAACTTATCATTCATTACACATGGATGCTTCTTTGGACTTGGCGTCATCACCGGTAAGTGTTTTTTTATTTCTTTTTTTTTTATTTCATTTTGTTGTCATTATCGGTAACTTTGCTATCCAGCCGGAGGTGCCGTCACACAAATTTGGCGATTCACCAAAGGACAATGCCAATGCGGTTGGTAGATCCCCAATTTTGCGTACTTTTTATTTCACCATTTTAAACACGATCGAGCGATGAAAATAGCTTGTAGCCGGGTTTGCCTCTTCAAATAAAATAGCCATCACGCCGCAAAAAGTCACCTTTAATAGAGCCAAAGTCGTCGTTGGAAAAACTCTTTAGACTTTGGATGGACCGGATTGAAGACAAGGGACGGATTGAGAACAAGAACTGAGAATCCTAACTGTTTTTATGAAGAAGCATTTCTCCCATTTGGATTCGCTCTGACGAAGGGCTAACTCTCGAAACGTCAACTTTTAGAATCTCTGTACGGTGACCAATTTATATTATCAACTCCGTTGATAAAACCGAATTTTTGTATAGTACTTCCCCACTGAGGCAGCACCACAGTTTCTTTAGAAACTACCCCCTTCATTCGTTTCTCCCAAGTTCGGTAGTGACCTCTGTGTACCTATGTGAATTCTGAGATAAGTACCGTTAAATTTTGTATGGGAGAGGTGTTCATTTTAGGAGAAAAAAACATTCAGAATAAGAGTGGAATTTCTCCGTTTTATTACTGGCTTGCCAAGTCAAAAAATGAGTCGAATTTCTCCGTTTTGCTCTTTTTTTCCGTGTCGGAAAAATTCTTTCCTGTCACTCCCCTGTAAGTAGTGTCTTTGTGCGTAGAATCCTCTGCGGGTATTATTAGTAGGTTTCAAGGGGTAGCAGAAATGCTTAGATTTTATCCGGTGGACACAATAGAATATTTAATTAACCTACAATGGCGTCAAAAGTCATTGTAATACGAATGGTGGTTTTGTGGATCTTTAAACAAAATAAACTATTATGAAGCTCAAGAATGAGACGTCAATTAGATAAACACGATAGGCGGTTAAAAATATATATCTGGAATCTTAAAAGCCACGAGTAATGGACTTCGTCGAGCCGTATCAAAGTCACCTGTATTTCCAATGCTTTACCAAGTGTGGCGTTATATACAACACTGAAACCCAAACGGAATATTCTCCCCCCTCCCCCTTAGTAGGTTATACCCGCTAGAGGATTCCTATTAGTGCAGGTATTTTGAAATATCCCCGAAAGATTTCAGAAAACACCTCCGGATCCAATATCTATCACCGTCATTTACTTTTACCATTAAGCATTTTATATTACCGCGCTAAAGAACCCGAATGTACTTTCAAACTTAGGTATTGGAAAATTTATGTTGCTCCGTTATACACAAAAATTGCGTCGTTCTGGTACCATGTCACTGGCAGTCTTGTTCTCATTTCTTTCTGTCCGGTTTCGTTCATCAGGATTGCGTCCTGCCCGTCAGCTGTCAGCAGCGTTTGGCGCTCTAAAGACTCCCAGCCCTTCAGGTCTTACCACGTTCCGAGTTCCACCTAACAATTCCTTAAACGAGACCCGAAACTGCTTGATTCTGACCGAGTAAATAATTGGGTTTAGTAACGAGTTTAACAGCAACATTGATCTTGACAACTGACCAACTATTTTAACGGTTTCCGTGGGTTTTTCTATCCCATGCGTCAATTGTGAAACAACTCGAAAGGCCACAAAAGGCAAACAACACAAAATAAAAACAGCAAGAATTTCTCTCTTGCCTCTTGAGTAACTTGCTGAGTGACAAGTCGCTGTTCGTGCCGACGGGTTTCACGGAAAACTGTCACGTGACAGAAAATGATGAAGATCATTGTTACAAACATTAAGAACATATTCATGGGCAAAAGGATAGTTTTTCCAAAGGGAAGACGAATATGTAGAATTAAGGGCAGAAGCCACGCCAAGGCGGAAGCACACAGCAGACGTGAAGTGGTGACTAGATCCAAGTGCGCGAAAGGGCGCTTTAAAGCGAGAAAGCGTTCACCGCTTAGTAAAGCCAGGTGGAGAAAAGAAATAAAACTTGAACAGCTTATACCCACTCTGGAGATATGTGACAATAAACATACCCCACCAAAAGCCTTATCAAGAAGTAAAGTTATTAACTCCGCAACGAAAACTGGCTGAAGTAACAGCCCTACCATGAAGTCAGTCGACGCTAGTGCAGCAAGTAAAATGTTTGACTTGTGGCATCTCAGTCGAGACTTCCCTTTTACAGCGACCATAACCAATGCGTTCAGGACAACGGTAAGAGGGCACGACAGGATGTTGACGACTGCGATAAGGATCAGACAAACTCGAATAACAGGTGACTGGTGAGGTGTTCCTCCAGAGAGATCGTGTGGATGGCATCCAATACTGTTGCCGTGGCTTGGCAGACTGGAGTTCATTTTTCTTACTTGATCGTCTCGTCCTCCTGTAATGATGCAGTGATTCTTCCTTCGCCGGGTTGTGAAAACGAATTGATTTTTCATACATTCGCTCTATTAAAACGTACTTTCCACCTGTCCCTGTGTCATTATCAATCGTTTGCCGACTCGATTCACATTTCAATTTTATTGCATTTCTTTCTATAGGAGTCACTGGAATTCTCCATACATGTATCCCAAAAATATTGTCTCGCCTGCTTTTCAGAATTTATGTATGTTATATACAAAATAAAATGAGCTTGCTTTGAAGCACAAGGTTCGAAATGCGAAATCTAAGTTCCGTAAAACTCAATTTTAATTACGAAAAAAACAAACGAAATAACAACCACAACACAGAAAACTAGACAAATGTTCTTCTAACGCGAAAATTAATGCGCCCGTTAATTCATCGACAAAGAATAGTCTTTAATTGCTCCGATGTGCAACAAATCAGTTTGAACTTAACGTTGAGTGTTTAAAAGCGACGGCTATCCCTTAGCTTTTCAATTGCATATATTTAAGGTAAGAATTTCTGTTAGTCCCTCACACCTGCTAATGTCCGTTTCTTCCCTGGCGAAGACAAAAGCAGGTAGAACCTTCCCTTTTGATTTCCCTTTTGATAACTGACCAACTATTTTAAACTAAGGTTTCCGAGGGTTTTTCAATCCCATGCGTCAAATGTGAAACAACTCGAAAGGCCACAAAAGGCAAGAA
>NC_090895.1:23804873-23824873 GCF_036669925.1 Montipora capricornis | reverse complement strand
TCACGTCGTCGTTATGCAGAGGACCGCAAACATACTTGCTAAAATCCGTGCTGCACGTACAGCACGAATATTTATGCTCTTTTAACCAATGATATTAAAGTTTGTTGCGTTGTCGTAGTCGTAGCCGTCGTCGTTTTTTAAATTCCCTGGTATCTCATTTTAGGGGAAATTTACTTCCGGCAGCCGTATCAGCGCCCGCCGTAGTGATTTGCTCAAAGTCCCTAATGTCGATCTTCTTCTGAGGAAGGAAGACGCAAACAGACATAACCTTCATTCAGAACAACTTTTCTATACTAACGGTAAACAAACAAATGACTGGAATTCACGATGAGTCAAGGTTAAAAAAATCCTGATATTAAAACCGCTTGCAAGAAATACATCACAGTACGCTTTTTTACATCAAACGCCGTTATTACAGAGGGCCAGTTCTCGGGAATAACCTGCCTAATGATATTGAAACTTAGACGAGCTTAACAGCTTTTAAGAACAATGCTGTTTACATTTTTACCGCGGAGCTTTAATATGAGGTAATTTAGGTATATCGAAATAGTCTATAATGATTTTATAAGTAATATTTTAAATTTCCCAAACTTGTGATTTTTTCAAAATAAAATGAGTCGGCTTAGTTTGAAGCGCAAAAGCTAAGTCAATTTTAATTACGAAGAAACAAAAACAACTAAACCACATGCAACAACAGAAAATTTGACAGTTTTCTCTCTAGTCTCAAAATTAATGCCCCTGTTTTATCGACAAAGAGTCCTCTATTGCTCCGATGTGCAAAAAAACAGTTTTTACTTAACGCCGGCAATCTATAAGCTTTTTAATTGCATATTAGGGAAAGAAATTACTTTAGTCCCTCGCAGCTGTTAATGTCGATCTTCTTCTGAGGACGGAAGATCTCGAAACAACTTTTCCCATTCTAACGGGAAACAAACAAATTAGTGAAATTTTACGATGATTCAAGGTTAAAAAAATTCTAACATCAAAACCGATTGCGAGAAATACATCACAGTACACTTTTTCACATCAAACGCAGTTTTTTATTACAGACGGGCAGTTCTCGGGAATAACCTGCCAAATGATATTGAAACGTAGACGATCTTAACAGCTTTTAAGAACAATGCTGTTTAAATTTTTATCGCGGAGCTTATATATGAGGTAATTTAGGTATACTTTTCATGAAATAGTCTATAATGATTAGGTATTATATAAGTTACATTTTAAAATTCCCAAACTTATAGTTTTTAATCAACGTAGGTTGGAAATGAAGTAACTTCTTTAATATTCTAGTAGTCGTGTATTTGTATTCTTTAATAAAGCAATAGACCACAACTTTCTATGGGTTATAGCTGATCTAGGAAACTCTAGTTTTTGGCGACACACAGGCATTCTCTTACAGTCGCCTTTTAGAAAGACAATCACGGCTCTCAGGGAAAAGAGCTTTCCAGCCTAGAGCTCAACCTCTTTCGCCTTAAAAAAAACAAAAAGGACTTATCTGCGGTAAGGAGGATGACAACATTACACCATTAATTTTTACGAAATAGTCTATAATGATTAGGTGTTATAAGTGATATTTTAAGATTCCCAAACTTGTGCTTTTTACAAAGTAAAATGAGTCGGCTTGGTTTGAAGCGCAAAAGCTAAGTCAATTTTAATTACGAAGAAACAAAAAACAACTGAATCAAATGCAACAACAGAAAATTTGACAGTTTTTCCCCTAGTCTCAAAATTAATGCCCCCGTTTTATCGACAAAGAGTCTTCTATTGCTCCGATGTGCAACAAATCAATTTTTACTTAATTAACGGAGGCAATCTCTAAGCTTTTCAATTGCATATTAAAGAAAGAAATTACGTTAGTCTCTCGCAGCTGTTGATTGGGAGTTTAAGCAAATCACTACGGGTGGTGCATCTACGGCTGTCGTGACTGAAAAGGTCTGGGGAGAGTACCTCTCGGTGGTCTGCTAAATTTTATTAAGTTGAGCAATGTAAAATGCAAAGAAACATGGGCTAAGGAGTTTAAAAGAGATTATTTCTGAACAAAAGCGAATACCATACACTGACCATACACTTTGTACAATAACCACAATTTGATGGATGAAATATATAATTCCAGGGACAAATATCTCAAAGAAGCGAAATACACAAATCTCAGTATTAATTCTTTAAGAAACAAAATAGCATCGTGTAGTATACAGATAAGAAACATCCTCACTAAATCCTCAAAGCAAACTTAACCGAAGAAAAACAATCTCATGCTAAACACGAATATTTCACTTGACTCACTTCGCCATTCCAACATCTTTGCCAAAACTTATCATAAATTCATGATATGGATTTACAAGATTATGAAAGGCAACCTTGACACAATCCTTGACTTAAATTGACTTTACAGGATATAGTATCCAATGGAATTCTTAGAATGCCGAGATGTCCGTTGAAAAGGGCCAGAGAAGCAAAATAAACCCGACGTAGTAAGCACTACGGCAAAACATCCCGACTCACGTAGTCAGATTTCACGCTACGGCTGGATGCAACCGACGTACATGCGCAGTAGGGAATTTAAGATCTACGACGGCGACGGTCGACGAAAACGCCACCCCAAAATATAACTTGGCTCTATCTTAAGTCTTTCGCGATTTTTCAGTCTAGTTTGCGTAGTACAATGTGGGCAAAGTATCCTAAAAAGAAATAGGTACGAGCGGTTTCAAATTTAAAATAGAGAATGAAAGATTCTCTGTTGCATGCTTACACTGTCGTCAAAACTTCAAATTTGGTGATTTCACGTCGTCGTTATGCAGAGGACCGCAAACATACTTGCTAAAATCCGTGCTGCACGTACAGCACGAATATTTATGCTCTTTTAACCAATGATATTAAAGTTTGTTGCGTTGTCGTAGTCGTAGCCGTCGTCGTTTTTTAAATTCCCTGGTATCTCATTTTAGGGGAAATTTACTTCCGGCAGCCGTATCAGCGCCCGCCGTAGTGATTTGCTCAAAGTCCCTAATGTCGATCTTCTTCTGAGGAAGGAAGACGCAAACAGACATAACCTTCATTCAGAACAACTTTTCTATACTAACGGTAAACAAACAAATGACTGGAATTCACGATGAGTCAAGGTTAAAAAAATCCTGATATTAAAACCGCTTGCAAGAAATACATCACAGTACGCTTTTTTACATCAAACGCAGTTTTTATTACAGAGGGCCAGTTCTCGGGAATAACCTACCTAATGATATTAAAACTTAGACGAGCTTAACAGCTTTTAATGCTGTTTAAATTTTTACCGCGGAGCTTGTATAAGCGGCAATTTAGGTATAATTTTTACGAAATAGTCTATAATGATTAGATATTATAAGTAATATTTTAAAATTCCCAAACTTGTACTTTTAACAAAATAAAATGAGTCGGCTTAGTTTGAAGCGCAAAAGCTAAGACCACAACTAAACCACATGCAACAACAGAAAATTTGACAGTTTTCTCTCTGGTCTCAAAATTAATGCCCCTGTTTTATCGACAAAGAGTCTTCTATTGCTCCGATGTGCAACAAATCAATTTTTACTTAATTAACGGAGGCAATCTATAAGCTTTTTAATTGCATATTAGGGAAGGAAATTACGTTAGTCCCTCGCAGCAGTTAATGTCGATCTTCCTCTGAGGACGGAAGACGCAAACCGACATAACTTTCCTTCAAAACAACTTTTCCCATTCTAACGGTAAACAAACAAATTAGTGAAATTTTACGATGATTCAAGGTTAAAAAAATTCAAACATCAAAACCGATTGCGAGAAATACATCACAGTACGCTTTTTCACATCAAACGCAGTTTTTTATTACAGACGGGCAGTTCTCGGGAATAACCTGCCAAATGATATTGAAACGTAGACGATCTTAACAGCTTTTAAGAACAATGCTGTTTAAATTTTTATCGCGGAGCTTATATATGAGGTAATTTAGGTATACTTTTCATGAAATAGTCTATAATGATTAGGTATTATATAAGTTACATTTTAAAATTCCCAAACTTATAGTTTTTAATCAACGTAGGTTGGAAATGAAGTAACTTCTTTAATATTCTAGTAGTCGTGTATTTGTATTCTTTAATAAAGCAATAGACCACAACTTTCTATGGGTTATAGGCTGATCTAGGAAACTCTAGTTTTTAGCGACACACAGGCATTCTCTTACAGTCGCCTTTTAGAAAGACAATCACGGCTCTCAGGGAAAAGAGCTTTCCAGCCTAGAGCTCAACCTCTTTCGCCTTAAAAAAAACAAAAAGGACTTATCTGCGGTAAGGAGGATGACAACATTACACCATTAATTTTTACGAAATAGTCTATAATGATTAGGTGTTATAAGTGATATTTTAAGATTCCCAAACTTGTGCTTTTTACAAAGTAAAATGAGTCGGCTTGGTTTGAAGCGCAAAAGCTAAGTCAATTTTAATTACGAAGAAACAAAAAACAACTGAATCAAATGCAACAACAGAAAATTTGACAGTTTTTCCCCTAGTCTCAAAATTAATGCCCCCGTTTTATCGACAAAGAGTCTTCTATTGCTCCGATGTGCAACAAATCAATTTTTACTTAATTAACGGAGGCAATCTCTAAGCTTTTCAATTGCATATTAAAGAAAGAAATTACGTTAGTCTCTCGCAGCTGTTGATTGGGAGTTTAAGCAAATCACTACGGGTGGTGCATCTACGGCTGTCGTGACTGAAAAGGTCTGGGGAGAGTACCTCTCGGTGGTCTGCTAAATTTTATTAAGTTGAGCAATGTAAAATGCAAAGAAACATGGGTAAGGAGTTTAAAAGAGATTATTTCTGAACAAAAGCGAATACCAAACACTGACAATACACGTTGGACAATAACCACAATTTGATGGATGAAATATATAATTCCAGGGACAAATATCTCAAAGAAGCGAAATACACAGATCTCAATATTAATTCTTTAAGAAACAAAATAGCATCGTGTAGTATACAGATAAGAAACATCCTCACTAAATCCTCAAAGCAAACTTAACCGAAGAAAAACAATCTCATGCTAAACACGAATATTTCACTTGACTCACTTCGCCATTCCAACATCTTTGCCAAAACTTATCATAAATTCATGATATGGATTTACAAGATTATGAAAGGCAACCTTGACACAATCCTTGACTTAAATTGACTTTACAGGATATAGTATCCAATGGAATTCTTAGAATGCCGAGATGTCCGTTGAAAAGGGCCAGAGAAGCAAAACAAACCCGACGTAGTAAGCACTACGGCAAAACATCCCGACTCACGTAGTCAGATTTCACGCTACGGCTGGATGCAACCGACGTACATGCGCAGTAGGGAATTTAAGATCTACGACGGCGACGGTCGACGAAAACGCCACCCCAAAATATAACTTGGCTCTATCTTAAGTCTTTCGCGATTTTTCAGTCTAGTTTGCGTAGTACAATGTGGGCAAAGTATCCTAAAAAGAAATAGGTACGAGCGGTTTCAAATTTAAAATAGAGAATGAAAGATTCTCTGTTGCATGCTTACACTGTCGTCAAAACTTCAAATTTGGTGATTTCACGTCGTCGTTATGCAGAGGACCGCAAACATACTTGCTAAAATCCGTGCTGCACGTGCAGCACGAATATTTATGCTCTTTTAACCAATGATATTAAAGTTTGTTGCGTTGTCGTAGTCGTAGCCGTCGTCGTTTCTTAAATTCCCTGGTATCTCATTTTAGGGGAAATTTACTTCCGGCAGCCGTATCAGCGCCCGCCGTAGTGATTTGCTCAAAGTCCCTAATGTCGATCTTCTTCTGAGGAAGGAAGACGCAAACAGACATAACCTTCATTCAGAACAACTTTTCTATACTAACGGTAAACAAACAAATGACTGGAATTCACGATGAGTCAAGGTTAAAAAAATCCTGATATTAAAACCGCTTGCAAGAAATACATCACAGTACGCTTTTTTACATCAAACGCCGTTATTACAGAGGGCCAGTTCTCGGGAATAACCTGCCTAATGATATTGAAACTTAGACGAGCTTAACAGCTTTTAAGAACAATGCTGTTTTATTTTTACCGCGGAGCTTGTATATGAGGTAATTTAGGTATATTTTTTACGAAATAGTCTATAATGATTAGATATTATAAGTAATATTTTAAAATTCCCAAACTTGTACTTTTAACAAAATAAAATGAGTCGGCTTAGTTTGAAGCGCAAAAGCTAAGACCACAACTAAACCACATGCAACAACAGAAAATTTGACAGTTTTCTCTCTGGTCTCAAAATTAATGCCCCTGTTTTATCGACAAAGAGTCCTCTATTGCTCCGATGTGCAAAAAAACAGTTTTTACTTAACGCCGGCAATCTATAAGCTTTTTAATTGCATATTAGGGAAAGAAATTACGTAAGCCCCTCGCAGCTGTTAAAGTCGATCTTCTTCTGAGGACGGAAGACGCAAACCGACATAACTTTACTTCAAAACAACTTTTCCCATTCTAACGGGAAACAAACAAATTAGTGAAATTTTACGATGATTCAAGGTTAAAAAAATTCTAACATCAAAACCGATTGCGAGAAATACATCACAGTACACTTTTTCACATCAAACGCAGTTTTTTATTACAGACGGGCAGTTCTCGGGAATAACCTGCCAAATGATATTGAAACGTAGACGATCTTAACAGCTTTTAAGAACAATGCTGTTTAAATTTTTATCGCGGAGCTTATATATGAGGTAATTTAGGTATACTTTCACGAAATAGTCCATAATGATTAGGTATTATATAAGTTACATTTTAAAATTCCCAAACTTGTAGTTTTTAATCAACGTAGGTTGGAAATGAAGTAACTTCTTTAATATTCTAGTAGTCGTGTATTTGTATTCTTTAATAAAGCAATAGACCACAACTTTCTATGGGTTATAGGCTGATAAACCACGCGGGGCGTTGGTACAACACGAGAAGAATTCAAGCGCGCGCATTGATTTGGTTATTATATAATTTATGTATACACGGCTCTGACCTTCCACCTATCAGAACCTTGCCTGCCCACATCGAGCAAGCAGCATAATTACTTGTTCAGAGCAAGTGTCGAAATGGCGGATGCGAACGTGTTGTTTAAATCGGCGAGCGATCGTGTTTTAGTGCGTTTTGAAGAGGAAAACCTAAAAGATTTACATGTACCACGGTAGCCGTTAGAGAAGAGGACCATCTACGCGTAGATTTAATTTTGAAGCTTCGTCACAGCTCACGCGCCCAGCCGTCTCTTTTCGGGTAGTATGCCAATTCGATCTGGATTCCTTTGCAAAATAGCCCCTCAGTGGAGATGCCACTGGTAATTCCAATTAACTCTAGAACGGTTTTGAAATGATTGTAGAAAGTAATTACATGATGCCGATTGCAGCGCTTTGTGATTGGCTTAAAAATCTCGCGCCAGATTATCAACCATTGAGAAGGAAAACCAAAACCAATTGCGACTTGCACTCAAGCCGCGCGATTTTTCCCGCGCTTTGAGCAAGTTTCATGGGTTTGCTACGAATTTTGATTGGCTTATCGCGATGTCTGCGCCTGCTGTGATAAAAGAAGTCTGCAAATAAAGATATATTAAATTTCACACAGTGGACCCTTAAAACTTAGATCTTTTTGGGCAAAATACAGAAAAAAACAATTCAAATAGCATCAAGACACCCCCATTTACATTGTATGTGGGAGTCACCTTTGGGACCACCGAAGGCAACGCGAGACCCACACAGCCATGTCCCCTCCCCAAAAAACTGTAGTTCCAACTTTCCTCTCAGTCTCCCGAGCCAGAAAAGTCCATTATCCAGGGTTACCACGAAAACCAGTACCTTGTTCCTTTTTTTATCATGAAGCCAACTAAGTCTCTTAAAATAGCAAAAGAACCGTAGATCCTCAGTTTGCAGTTTGCGAAAAAGAAGTATCAGTGACTCACACTGTACGTCAATAATATTGTTGTAGATTCCGTGGCACTTCCGCAAGGATTGGTTGCTTTGCATCTGTATTCTCCAGCTTGGTATTTGGTTATATTCTCAAATGCCAACTCGTCTCCAGGACTGCGCTGGTCAGTGCGAACATTTATCCAAGAAACACGAGGTTCAGGAATGCCAGATGCATTGCAGAAAAGTGTTGCATTGCCTTCTCTTACAGCTTTGTCCCGGAATAGTTTCGATAGAGGAAGACGCTGCAAATCAAACATGGAATTTAATGCCTATAATGAGTCGCGTTTGACTAAAAACAGCAGGCACACGCCCAAAAATGAGTTTGTTAATTTGCTAGTGATATAAGAAGTACTTGAAAATGTACATATCAGTAATACCTCTGATAAATTAAAAAAAGTTACATTCGATAAATTAAAAAAAAAGAGAAAACCATTCAAATAACTTAACGACAGTCCTAATAAAAGAGTCAGCGAGAATGCAATAGAACTGGTTTAACTACTAAAACAGCCGCTAATTGCATGTTAATTCTGATTAGATAAATCAAAAATTGGAAACCATTCGAATAATTTGATAACGGTCCCAATAATAGAACGGACGCTTATCGACCCGTTTTACCAGATCTAACTTATATAATAAGCAAATGCGGCGCTGAATCATTTCAGAGCTTGTGCTGCTCTCTCTTGGTAGAACTAAGAAGGGAAGGGAAATGATCGATAGCAACAACATCTAATGGTTTAGACGACTTCCTATAATGCAAATACGTATTCGCTAAGTTGAGGCAGACACATGTAACAGAAAAAATTAGTATCTATTCTGCTATTAAATCATTTTAGAGTCTAATATATAGGTTCAAGGGAACTGCAAATTATACTTCGCTGGAAATAAAATAAAAAGCCCATGTTTTGCGATCAATTAAAGTCCATCATTTTAAGTTCTGTGTTATAATGGATCAAGATAACCTTTACAAGTCTGCAGGTAAGTGTTTCACCCTTCTAGAAGTCAGCAAAATTCTTGGCAAACAACGTTTGCTCCGAAATCAAGCATGAGAACGATTCCTATAGCACGTTTCAATTACATGTAAGTGTTGTAAAATCAAAGTCAAAGTTATCACAGGGCCCTATCAGAAGCAGGAGGTAAAAACCACAAAGAGCCGATGAGAACTAAAAGTAGAAACAGGCAGACTCACTCACTGCTTGAAGCACCAGGTGCACAAGTGATCCCGAATAGAGCACACCCCTCCTAACAAATTGGATTCAATGCAAATTTCTCTTGGATTTCCCCACAAGACCAGTTTCTGAGAGCCCCTCCCCAACTTATTTATTTACCTGGGCTCTGTGAAAGTTAACCTCCACCCTCTAGATGGAACATAAAGTATCCCCACCCATATCCTGCTAGCATTTGGTATATTTTGCACTCTCTTTTCCGCACCGGAGAAACCATTATTTGCTTGTAGGGAATCCCAGGGTGTCCCAAGTAGAGCTTGGACCCAAGCCACCACCACATCTCCTGCCTCAAGTTGCCCACGCATAGCAAGAACAACAATACCTTTCTTTTTAGCAATTTCTTTTAACTGGGATTTCACAAATGCCAACATCTGGTCTTCATTGTCATATTATGCAGAAACAGATGGAAGACCAACATCACGACTAGGAATTGAACACAACAAATGACGTTCCCTCACAACTAACTCACACATTTTAAAGTTCGTAGTAAATAAAGAGCGTTCCTGACGACTAATCAAGCTCTGAGGAATTCGTCCAAAATAGATGATGTGTGTAAGTAAAATGTTAGCAATATATCATGCCATAGTAATAATTTTAATTTTATTATCAATAATAATGATGATGATAAATAAAAGTAACTTCTTTCCTCGTTAAGAGTTGATTGAGATTCTCTGTCTACAATAATAAAGTCTTATGAAGGGGAAAAATGATAACCTTTAGGTGAAATGAAGATGAAGAGAGGATGCTTGAAATGTCCTGTCTGAGTATTCATTTTTCAATCCACCAAACCCCGACATCAGGTGGAAAATTCAAAAGTACTGAGATCCCCAAGTTGATACTCCACATTCCAAAATTCTTTCGAATTTTCTTGCAATATATCTACAATCTTGGACAAAACTCGTTGGGAAAATGTGACGCGCTAATTTGATAAAGATTAAATTCTTCCCACTTTACCCCCTCCCCTCATTCCAATGTTGGTTAAAAAACGGGCAAAGGCTTGTACAGTATATTTTTCATCACATTGTCAACATTGGTTTGGGGCGTGGGGGAAGGGGGAAAGGACCAATATACTTTGTATGTGCATGTCAATTGATGCTTAAGCTAGAATTTTTCCCAAGAGTTTTGTCCAAGATTGTAGGTTCTTTAAGCAGAGTTACTTCACTGAAGGGAAGTCTGTGTTAACTCAAACAGATCCCCTCAGAGATATTTTCAATGTATTGGGAAATATTCAGACATCTTTCGCTATGCCTGAATTGATCTCTATGAGAATGCTGGCGCACATAGGGAAAAAAAAAATCACATCCTCGTCTGAATAGTAAAGTTTGCAGATTCATTGTCATGGTCTGCAAGGAAATAAGAAGTTACTTCAATTGCTGTAGCTTCTCCTTCATAATGTAGGGTACTACAAAACCCAGGGGGTCAAATAAAGAATACACAACTGAAACCATGCCTCGTTTTGTCACTGGTATCTTCATTCCAGCTTCTTCAAATGAGTCTTTGCTATAATGCGGGGTAGACCAAATTCTGCCGCAGGATTCGTTTTGCAGGTATGTAGCCCTCTGACGCTGGCAAATTAACACAACCTTCAATCGCCTCTCGGGCCACGCCCATGCAATGCTGGCTAAGAAGTTGATGATTCCTAGAATCATCATTGTCATCTTCAAGACAAGCCTCAAAATTACGCATAAATGACACATAGTTGACTGGATTCCCATCAAAGTGCATGTATTCTAACTTAGGGGAGTTCAGCACTTTACACAATGTTTTCACTATTTCCCCACTGGCGCTAGGTAGGGCTTCCTGCTTTACTAGGGCTTTATCCGTCTGAACCGGAATTGGCTGGTGATATTCATGCTTAATTCCCCTACTATTTGCATAAGGCAAGTTTGTAGGTAAGGTCAAGGTACCATCCTTGTTTGAACATGGCTCTAACTGCTCATTTTTTGTTTCAATTGGCAACCTTGATAAATGGTCAGAAGCAGCTGGTAAGGTAATGGGAAGAAGGCCAGATGGATGCTCGTGAATTTCTCGCCTTACATCTGCTTGATAGTGGACATTTCCTTTGCTCCTAATTTGCCCTAACACTTTCAGTTCCCTTTGTCCATCATACTCAGTGTCACCAATGGAACTTAATGTTTCAACGCTTCCAGTTTAAGTTCTCAGTACAAGAGATCTAAAGCTGACGTGAGCCTTTTCGACCTCCATTTCAGCCTCCATTAAATCCCGTGCATAACTGAGTTCAGTTAATTTAAGATCAATTTCTTGTTTCCTCTTCAAATGTTCTAACTTCAATTTTGCCAAAGCAATTTTCTCTCTTTGAGCATCAACAGAACTTTTAACTGACCAACAACTGATTACTGTACTCACGGTTTTTGCGCTCTTTCCTTCACGTGGCATGTTTTCAGATCCAATGGACTTTGTATACAAAAATTTGGTTTTATCAACGGAGTTGATAATGTAAATTGGCCACCGTACAGAGATTCTAAAAGCTGACGTTTCAAGCGTTAGCCCTTCGTCAGAGCGAATCGAGGGGTAATGGGTTACGTGTAGTTTTTATAGTAGAGTAGGAGCTACACTATTGGTGGTAACATGGCAACGTGAAAAATAGGAATATATTAGTTAAATGAAAAGCGTTCGTTAATACCGTGAGGATTAAGGGTGCCGATTTGAAAGATGAATTTTTGTTCCAGATTCTTGCTGCTTTCCGTCGTACCTAGATGTAGGGAAAGGTCGCAGATAGCAATGTGTTCTTTGGAGTGGTTAGGCAGATTAAAATGGCGAGCGACTGGCTTAGATGCATCCTTGTCATTCTTCTCAATATCGCGAAGGTGTTCGCGGAATCGGTCACCTAGTCGTCTACCTGTCTCACCAATGTATAATTTATTGCACAACGTACAGGTTATGCAATAAATAACATTTGCGGACTACCACGCCGCCTTTGTCGGCCGATTTGACAACTATTTCATCCAGCAGAGAAGAACTCGATCAATTTATAACCTCCGTCAACTCTTTTCATCCGGCTCGTAAATATACCTGGGAAATTTCGGAAACTTCATTGGCTTTCGTAGATATCAAAGTTTCTATTAGAGGCAACGTGCTATGTACTAGTGTGGACTACAAACCTACAGATTCACACAGTTATTTGTTGTATTCATCGTCACATCCATCACATGTTAAGAACTCCATTCCTTATTCTCAATTTCTTAGACCTCGATGTCTATGTAGTGATGACTCCGATTTTTCCAGCAAATAAGAGGAGATGTGCCAATTCTTCGAAAAACGTGGCTATCCTGTCTCTGTGGTCAAAGTGGGCCATCATCGCCCAACAATTTGATTGACAGTCATTACTACAAACGTCACAAAAAGATAAGAATGACAGAATTCCATTCACCCTCACTTTCCATCCTCATAATCACGCAGTCAAAAGCATCATTCTTAATAATTTTAAATTACTCCAAAATGATCCCGAGACTGGTAGAATCTTTTCGCAATCTCCACTTATTTCATTCAAACGCGACAAAAACGTAAGCAACTTTTTAGTTAGATGCGCGCTCAAAACTAACGAGCAACCCGGCACTTTCAAATGCGCGCGCTCACGATGCAAAACTTGTCTTTTCATTGTTAACACTAGCAAGATATCGCGACCTAAGCGATCTGTTAAGATCACCGATCGTTTCACATGTACCTCCGCAAATGTCATTTATGGCATAACCTGTACGTTATGCAATAAATTATACATTGGTGAGACAGGTAGACGACTAGGTGACCGATTCCGCGAACACCTTCGCGATGTTGAGAAGAATGACAAGGCTGCATCTAAGCCATTCGCTCGCCATTTTAATCTGCCTAACCACTCCAAAAAACACATGGCTATCTGCGACCTTTCCCTACATCTAGGTACGACGGAAAGCAGCAAGAATCTGGAACATTCATCTTTCAAATCGGCACCCTTAATCCTCACGGTATTAACGAACGCTTTTCATTTAACTAATATATTCCTATTTTTCACGTTGCCATGTTGCCACCAATAGTGTAGCTCCTACTCTACTATAAAAACTACACGTAACCCATAATCCCTCGATTCGCTCTGACGAAGGGCTAAACGTCAGCTTGTAGAATCTCTGTACGGTGGCCAATTTACATTATCAACTCCGGTGATAAAACCAAATTTTTGTATACTACTTCCCCACCGACGCAGCACCACAGTTTCTTTAGAAACTACCCCTTAATCCAATGGACTTTGACCCACTCGAAACGCGAATTTGTTTTACGGCATGGTCTAGCTCCATTTTTTCTGTAAATTCTTCGTCGTACATCTTTTGAGCAGTGTCTCTTTTTAATCCATAAAACTCCCATGGGTTTTTACAAATTCCTCCACGTCCCGTCATACAACGCAAGCTTTTGTCGTCAAATCCTCCAGCTGCAAATTTTCTCCATAAATCTATTAACAAGGCCGCAATTTCCATTTGTGTTTTTCTTAGAGTCCCAGTCAATTCAGCCTTAGACTTTGTCAACTAATCCACCCTTTCATGATCAAGTCGATCTTCTTCTTCATCTCTCATTGTCGAATAAATCCTTGTTCGAGCTCCCTTCCGAACCGATGTACGTGAGCGAACAGGCATGGTTACACAAACACTCGGGAGACTACACGAAGCGCTACAGTCTGTGATAAAATTCGTTGAAACAGTACACGACTATACAGATCTGAAGCTTTCGCAGCTCACTCTCCCCTCACAATGTTGTTTTAACGCGAGTTTCTGAGCCCAATTGCCAAAACAACATTGTGAGAGGGCAAGAAATTGTAAAGTGCTTTAAAAATATTGTCCGGGACTGTATTTTTGAGGAATTTCAGTTATAAAAAGAATTGGCGGGAAATATGCTACATTTTAGGAGAAGGAAACCCCTGATTTATAGCGGCCTAGAGTGAGATGTTGCGCCATATTTGTAATAAATTCGACAAGAAATGGAAACATACATCAGGTTCAGGTTGGTTATTTCTCGTTCAAAAAAAAAAAGCCTTTTCATAGAAGATTGACTGTGGCTGAGCATGTTCTGCTTAGGAACGACCTTAACCAGGATGAATTTGCAGAGGCCGTTCGAGTTTTATTGCGTAAAGGAAAATATCGTAATATTTTGGTAACTGGGGTTGCTGGTTGCGGCAAAACAATTTATAACTCCTCTAAACTCTGTTTTCCAACCGTTTTGTAATCCTGGTACGACCACGATCTCTTTGGTTGATACTGTAAGTAGAGACAGCGATGAAGTGATTCTCTCAAATGACGTTCGTTGGTGTCCCTAAATTAACGCACGGCACGATTTTTCACGTCTTTTGGAAGGTCACAAAGTTCATTTACCTACACTCAAATAACATTCCGCACGGGATATTGACTTTTAACCCGATTCTGCAATATTTTGCACCAGCGAGCTAGAGTTCACCTTTGTTAGATGCGCGTTCGCTGGTCGAAAGTCTATTCATTCATTTCATGCGGCACAAATTCCCGAAAAAGAACAACAGTGTATTTCCCCATGCTCCCGTTGTATTCGGCCTTGATCTTCTCACAAAGTTAATTAGCGTACATCTGTAATTCAACGAGTCACCAACGACTCACCATTTTTAAGAAAGCTTTTTTGTGAGAAATATGCACAATTGAACCACGACGATAAAACAGTCAGAAGGGACAGCGAACACAGAAGGTGAATCGATTGTTTTGGACACTATAGTAGAGAAAATAGCCATTTTTGAGGCAAATGTGCATGGTGACGTTGTCAATGCACTGAGAAAAAGGATCCTGCTAAATTTAATTAATACAGTGGTGACTCGTGCACAGTAACACAATGTCGTTGTTTTCTTCTCTTGTTGGTTTTGTCTAGCGAAATTCGACTTGAAAATTTGTTGAGCGATATCAAATTAGCCTACAATGGAGTTGTTATGAAAAAACAGTCAGTAGAAACCGTCTAATACAGTAACGTTTTCAAACTGCGTGTCACCATTTTGGTACAAAGTTGCTCACGCAATGAACTAAAGTAAACAATCTTTTACATCACGTGTCATAAGTTTCTATCCTTATGCAAAATTAGTGTTTTTCATAACTATAACTTGTGTTTCTTGTATTTCCATGTCTCTCACCGACAGAAATTGTCGAAGAGTTATAAAATAAAAACTGTACTAACATAAAAAGTATTCTTTTAAATTTCCCGGGTCTTACGAAGTTTTGCTCGCGTAACATTGGGCCGGGTAATACATATATGTGCAAACTAATTTTAAGCCGTAACAATATTTGACAGTTGGCGATACATCGTCATTTTATGTAAAATACCGCATCAGTTAGTATTTTATACGACCTCCTGAAGGAAGCTACATCAAGGTAAAAGGTGAAGCTATGATCTTCGCAGTTATGAGCGCAATTTTTGCAATTGCGTAGAGGAGCCTGAAAAATTCAGGACTTCAACGGGATTTGAACCCGTGATCTCGCGATACCGGTGCGACGCTCTAACTGACTGAGCTATGAAGCCACTGACGTTGGGAGCTGGTCATTTGTGGGTTCTAATGATCCCGTGAGGAATTAATCAATGATGAAATGGTATATGAAATGCTACTTTACGAAGAGAAAACCTTTGAATGCGAGATAAAACAAATACGCTCGTGCCCTTGTCACGCTATCAATGGCAGCAAGAAAAACCATATTTCAAATCATGACTCTCTTCTTAGCTAAATCTAAACAATTTCGCTTATTTTATCATTGTGGATATATATGAAAAGAAATTAGAACACTGTACATCAAACTCAGTTACGAATAAAAACGTTAAACAGCACTATCGTACCGGTTATAAAGGCGACTGTAAAGTTGTGTCACTTATGACCCTGTCAGCACGTCCTTTAAATAGTTTAAATTCCTCACAAATACAGTCTGTGACAAAATTCGTTGGAACAGTACACGACTATACAGATCTGAAGCTTTCGCAGCTCACTCTCCCGTCACAATGTTATTTTAACGCGAGTTTCTGAGCCCAAGTGAAAAAAAACAACATTGTGAGAGGGCTGTAGTTCGAAAACTGTCAGTTCGAATCACGACAAATTCGTAGTGCTACACTTTATTCGCTGAACGTCGAAAACTCTCCAATATAAACAGGTACAGAAAGCATTAACGCGGTCAAAACTAGCTACTCATCAATATCCAGTTCCATTAAACGTCCTTGACAGAGAGAAAAATTGTTTTCTAAGAAAGGAAAAAGGATTTCAACAAATGTTACAATGTTTCTGAATAAGCGGCAACGAAAACTCTGAGTTCTTACCGAACTGTTCGGCTCCAAATTGACATCTTTGCTCCTCTTACAAACAAACCCGAGCACATGACATCGAAGACTAAAAAAAGATCACGTGAAGCGAGACCAAAATTACTTAGGGGAGTTGGGAGCGACAAGAACTTTAGGAAATGTATAGAGAACAGTATATTGTGATTATGTATACTGATGTTAGGGAGGGTGTAAAGGGTTAATATGTCTGTATGTTTTATTCTCTTTAGCACTGTCGTCAGTCATAAATTCAATGTTATAGATGCTTACTCCTCCTTTCGAAAAGCTGTAATTAATATAAAGTAGCTCTGCCTATGCTGATTAGTTCTATAAAAATAAAGACAAAAGATCAATAAATGCTTAAATGTCAGGAAAATTAACCAAAATTCTCATCTGTGAGGAGGCAGATTGGTCTGTGATAGACTTGGTATTACATTTACTACAAGTACATTGTAATAATGCATCAGTTAAGAACCCTTGAACCCCTAAAAGTGACCATCTGAAGAGGCTCTTGATTATTAAACAAATTCTCCTCATTTGCATTGTAGGAAATGCATAGGGACCACTATAAAGAATACACATACTGTTGTTACGGTATTACGACAACAAATCTTGTGACCGCCATTTTCCAAACAACGAGCAAAACAAGTTCATTCAGAAAAAGTTTGAAAGGGGGCAATCATGATGTCATTGCTCAATATGACTTCTTGTGTTGCACACAAAAAATACTCCACTTGGTTCCTGAATGTAGTGGTTGTATTGATTAGATACAAGTGTTTTAGTTCGCCGTATTTACAGTGTTTCACTCAAGTTTTGTCTTATCCTCCATCATGCTCCATCAATATGAACCCTTCCTCCCTTCCATTAGTCTGTGACCCACTACGTACTGTGAAGTAATCAGAAAACTTAAAAGGTATGAAGATGACAAAAATAATAATAGAGAGAAGGTAGAATTAAGTATGATATCAAAGAAGTAGGCATAGCTGGATAGTCAGAAAGGAGAAAGGACGAAAAATTCTGAGTGATCAGAAGAGAGGGACATTTCAAATTCATAATCCAATGTTTCTGTCCCATCGACTCTTTACACTTTCTAATTGAGATCTTATAAGCTTGAATGAGACTGAAAATTTCTGTCATGGATGTCATACATGATTTATTTTCCTTTAACTACTTCTGGAAGCTTTTCTTGTAGAATCGAAAGTGAGCTTAATCATATCTTATAGGAACTTCATTTTTCTCACAATAAAAAAATCGATTGCACATCCACTCCACTGTGCTAAAAGCCCACGCAAGCACATGTACCCCGCTGTTTTTGATAACTAGTGAAGGTGTTCAAGAATAAAATTATGTCAAACTGAAAATTACTTCTACAGTACATAGATGTGTACAAGTTAGCTGTGTCAAAAGGTGTGTATTGAATTTTGTGCAATGACGAATTGCACGCGGAGTTAACCTACAATCTTGGACAAAATTGTTAAAAAAAGTCTGCTTTTGCACTAACTACGATCACAAATATGAAAAACAAGCTCTCTTTTTGCCTCCCTTCCCCACCCCCCTGATCAATGTTGCTTCACGAAACAAAGCATGTCGAACCTTTGATTATCAACATTGATCAGGGGGGATGGGGAATGGCTGCTTGGGTGCAATATTGAGGGTGCTGTGCGTAAAGGAACCCCTGTTTTAAATATTCTCAACCCTTTTTGTCCACGATTGTCTGGGGATCATTTTGTCCAAAATCAGGAAACACGTTTGTGTATGAGTTCTGTTAGTACAAAAAAGAAAAATATATCAGCCATAGGCATGTCGTCATGGTATTGCATTCACAATTAGAGTTAGTTAACCCCAATAAAGAAAAAACAATGTTACGTCATCATTGAGGCTTATTATCAAAACAACTGGAAATGCTATATAAAAGGCACGTTGACAGTTTAAGAGCACATATTTTATTATGGTTGGATGATAATAACAACAAAGCTAAAGATGTTGCTTAGGAAGGATGAATGTCATTAGCAACAATCTTTAGGATCAAGAAAGGTGTCCAAGGCCTTGTAAGGGAAGTTGTCAAGCTGTTCATTAGTATAAGCCACAACAAAGGTGTGATCGGATGTGACCCATACGATAAACTAGATGGACCCTTCTTTAAAAAATATGTAAGGGAACACTTCCCTCCTTCCCAAGCAACATTTTTAGCTTTGTCATTATTATCTTGCAACCATAAAATAAATATATGCTCTTAAAGTGTCAACATGCCTTTTATATAGCATTTGGGAAAGCAAGCAAGACTGTGGTATAACAGGAGCAAATTGGTACATGTAATAGAGCAAATTACTTCCGGTTGCTAGAAACGTCACTTCCTGTTTGTAAACCGTTCGTCTTCGGGTACGAATTGTCACGAATTTTATGTATAGATAAACTACAAGACGATATATTTATTTCCCCTAAAGTTGTTACAAGGCATTGTTAATGAGTGTAACCTATGAACACAATCAATGACATTTCTATATTTCATACAAAAAGTGACGCCTTTCAACGGTTAGCACACCAGCTGTCTGAAAACAGAATGGTCATGCAAAATATTTCAAATCTGTTCCAATCACGTTAAGTTCCATTAACCAATGAAAATTTCTCATTCCTTTGCGGTAAATCTATGTCAGTTATAGAACACGCAAGATTAACAGTTGTTAATCGTGAAATTTTCTTGTTGTATGTAATCTTACATAAATATGTGTACGATAATTTCACATCTGTATATACATATTGCAATAAAAACTTGATCAATGTAAAACAAAATGGGCAAAACAGCTAGGGCAAGGCTCAGACCGCAACTGGTTTTGATATACCGGTAACTCCTTATAATTATTGTCCTCATTAGAGGACTCAGTAGATATCTCACTTCTTAATCGCACTCATGTATGAATTCCACGATGTAAAAGAACAGTAGTACATAGTAAAGTAAAGTAAAGTAAAGTAAAGTAAAGTAAAGTAAAGTAAAGTAAAGTAAAGTAAAGTAAAGTAAAGTAAAGTAAAGTAAAGTAAAGTAAAGTAAAGTAAAGTAAACAGAGCCCTATCTTATGTAAACAGTTCTGTAACTTACAAAGCGGATAATGCACTACTGTAAAAATGTTTGTTTCATGCAACGTTATTGTATGTCAAGTAATCCTTGACAACTTACTGTCTATCAGCTATGAGAAGACAAGTTTTAAATAATTATTATAAACATATGAAAGTGTTCACACTCTCATATAGACAGATATTTGACAATGTATCCCAAATACAATCTTGGACAAAATTGTTGAGAAAAGTCTGCTTTTGCACTAACTACGATCACAAGTATGAAAAGCAAGCTCTCTTTTTGCACCCCCAGCCCCACCCCCCTGATCAATGATACTACACGAAACAAAGCATGTCGAACCTGGAATTATCAACATTGATCAGGTGGGAAGGGGTGTCTGGAAAACCCGAATAGCGAATAGTCGCGAATAGCGAATAGCGAACAGCGAATAGTCGCGAATAGCGAATAGTACGAAC
>NC_090895.1:23792373-23799873 GCF_036669925.1 Montipora capricornis | reverse complement strand
TAAATGAATTATATACAACCACTAGTGGTTGTAACAAAGTGTACAACCACATATCAGTTCTTGTATAAACACATTGAACTTTATAAATGAAACTTTGAAGGAAGATGAATGAGACAAATACAACAACCTCTCAGTTTGCACTGCGTCTTTATTTTTCAGCCATCCAAACTTTACCGTACAGTTATTAAAAACTGGACTAAGGACATTACAAGGAAGGATTACGTTTTTGCAAACGTTGGCCGTGTAGCACTTTTATTTGAACAGACTGATTGTTTGATTCCGCTGATTATGTTGTATACGTCACGATATAAGTGGCCACTCAGATGGACTGGGCCGACTACATATATGGCTCCATAAACGAACAGTTCCTTCTTTTAATAATTCAACAATTAAAACTACATAGAGTTCTATTCCTTCGTGGTTCTGATTTAGCACACGGCCCCACTCCCCTTCGGGGTCTCCCGGTCTTCCTTAAGGCGACTCTAATAACAGCTCAAGCTTGTTGATACGTCTATCCAACACTGATCCATTCGAGGACTGGATGGTTATCAATTTCTCTTGACCTTAAAAATCTCGATGTACAGTAAGGATTTTAGCCATGGACCACTTGTTTCTGGATATACTGTTAGAACTTCCAAAGTGTCTTGAGAACAGGAGATGAGAAATAACTTGAAAAAATAAAACAACAGGTGCGTGGATAACTTCTACCTTTCGTCTATTACCCGCACTTAAAATAGATATTCTTAATTCAATAGACATCCCATCCCAAATCAAAGTCAATAAATCTCATCATCATAACAAACGTCTTTGGATATTCTACAAGGGAATAGACCATTTTCGATATATTAAAAAGGTATCATCTCGAGGCTCTGGGGCATAAATATAAAGACCTGTATGAGTTTATTCCCCAGAGCATCGAGATGATGCCTTTTGTTTAGGGCTGAATTTTAATACATCGAAAGTGGGCTATTCACAGCACAACGTACACAGACAGCACACCACCCCACCCCAACCCCACTTCCCTGTTTTAATGCAATTTCACTCAGCAAAGCGCTGTGTAAAGTCGTTATTGCAAAAGACAGATGACTACAAATTCAGCTAACTTTTCCAGTCACAAGAAACAAAAACTCGAGACAAAAAACGGGAAAGTGAAGAGATTTGTTTTCCCGATATAAGCAAAAATATTTGAGGTATGCATGATAAATTTAACTGGACCATTTGAGAATTACTGGGTGAGCCAAAAAAGAACCAGACAACTATTTTCTTTTCAGGCATTGGAACATGGAGAACTACCTTTATGCTCTGATTCCAGCTGTAAGGTCTGAATATTTGTGTTGATGGCTATCTCTTATTATAAGATATACACACTCGTTGACAACATATGATTAAACGCCTTACTAAGGCCATTCCAAGGCAAAATATTTTCTCTTCACTCATTTTTTCTTCAAAATTCGTTTGGCACGAAAAATTGCGAAGTGGAAAGAGTCTAATGATGCTTCACAATGCACTGAACTCCGAAAAGGGTTGCTGATAACATGTGACCGTGAGTCATTGAGTGTGATTCCAGGTCTGTGTCTATGTAACTAACCATTAGTGTTGCTCATTGTCCAGTACCCATTTACCCTGGCATATCCATTTCCGCCACCCTTCTTTCCCATTGTGTCATCTCTCTTGAACAGCCATTGTTGAGTGCTCCAAGGAAAGACTAAAGGAGAAGCATTAAAGAATAAGACTACGAAACAAACCAAATAAAACGTGTAACAAAAGCAATGAAAGACAAGACCCATTGTTATTGGACACAAGGGGCAATGAAACTAATCCAGATTACATAAGATCAACCACTCACACCAAGAAAACCTAGCCTTATGGGTCCTCCCTTTGAGGATATTTACCTAAAAGTGGAAGCAACGGTATCTGTCAACAAAAGTTATACCCAGTGGTCGAGAGGTAAGGAGCATTTTGCCTGCGAAAACCGCTTCTCTTTGGTAAAGTTTGACAAATTGTGCAATGTCAAAATCCAAGTAATTATGACGTCCCTTAGCTAAACTGCAGAATAATTATTTATTTACATATGAATGGTGTGTATTATTATGTGCCTTGTTCTTTAAGAGTGCCACAACAAGAACACAACAGTTTCCCGAGAATCTCAATGTTTTCCCGAGGCGCAGCCGAGGGAAACAATGAGATTCGAGGGAAACAAAATGAAGTGCTGCCTGAGGGACCAGTCATTAAGTGATTTGTTACAGAGAACAAAAAAAAAAACGTGCACCGGCAAAAGAAACGAGGTCGTCAGTCAACATTCGCAGGTAGCAGTGCACTGTTACCCTCTGACGTCATAGATTTTGGCGGGAAACAGTTTCTGCTAGATGTCAAATGACCTCGAAGTAACCAATGAGAGCGCACACTACAGGGGGAAAATTTCAGCTATATAACAATAAACACTTAATGACTGGTCCCGAGGGAAACAAAATGAACTGTTTCCCGAGGGACCAAACATTAAGTGATTTGTTATACAGCAAAACAAATGAGTCAAACATTTTGAAAGAAGCGCCCAGATTCCAGCGACAACATCAGGCCACCTTCAACAGCACGCTCTGATCACGTGCAACAGCGGTCAACATTTGGCGGGTAACAGTGAACTGTTCCCCGTTTGACGTAATAGTTTTCGCAATGTTGCCCGCTCATGGCATTTGGCGGTAAACAGTTTCATTGTTAAATGCCATGTGACCATGAACTAGCCAATGAATGGGCGCGCTGTAGCGGGAAAAACTCCAGCTATATAACAACAACAGTTATTCCCATCCCTTGACTTTAAACACAACACCATTTATACGGGGAAATTGAAGCAAAGATTTCAGAACAACCCAACAGTGAGCCTGTTCGCAGGATCATATGACAAGGTTCGAGGGGTTTTTCGAAAAAGGCGAGTGCCACTGTGTCAGGTGCAAATGCCATGCTAAGTTGCTCCTTTCAATTCATTCACACCTAATTTCTAAATGGCAGCAATTTTAGTAATTTTTTGTTTTTTTTTGGTTTAACCTGAAGTTAAAAACGCGGTACCGAGGGAGACATTGAGTGAAAAATATAAAAAATGGTATAAGAAACGTGGCCATTTGCATTGGAAAAAAGCAGTATGAGAAATTTGGCATGTAGGCGTCCTGGGAATTATCACGCATGCAAAATTTCTTATCATGTTGTATCATAAGTTCAAGAAATGGGGTGGCGTAATGGTGAGAGCACTCACCTCCCACCAATGTGGCCCAGGTTCTATTCCCAGACTCGGTGTCATCTGTGGGTTGAGTTTGCTGGTTCTCTACTCCGATTGGTTTTTCTCCAGGTACTCCGGTTTTCACCTCTCCTCAAAAACCAATGTTTGATTATTGAATTTGCTTTGAGTTAATTCCATTGGTGTCCTCAGTTAGTGCTCCTGTGCTAAATCCATTGACACTTAAATAAATTCATCATCATCATTATTATAAACGTACATCTTTTTTGGTTGTGTTGTCTTTCTGTCACAAACTTAAAGGTCGAAGAAAGAAAAGGAAAAAAAAAAAAGAACACATGCTGCTGGCAACTGCTTTTCGACGCTTGCCGAGCCAGTACCATTTTGGAGGGATCATTGGCCAGTAGCATCATTCTTCTGTAAGCTGCAAGCCACGATGGTTATGAGAAGGCCACCACCACGTCTGCTACAATGATCAAAGCAATCAGAGCACCTGTAGTTGCAAAAGAACAAGCGAGAACAATAACAGATAACATAAATTAATATTTAATAGAATATTACAGTGCACGAACTCTCCACGGTTTGAAAACATGCCACCTAATATTAGTCAGAAAAATTGTAAGCCTCTGACAGGATCAGAACTCATAAAGGCCTATAGAGGCTTTGAAACCATTCACCTCCTCATTCCCACCATCGAAACGTTGATTCTGGCAATATAGTACTATAGAGTTTTTGTTGGGTAGTCATGAAAACTCGATGTTATATCAAGAACGTACAGCTCTTAAGGTGGCTCAAACCAGTTTTAACGCTTCCAAGAGAAGCTCTTATTAAAAGGATCGTCACCACAACGATGTATTATGTATTAGCAACATTGTGGTACCAAATGAATCACGAATTACTGATAAACAAGATACGGTCATTATTGTGACGTAATATGACACCGTGGCAACGGGCAAGCCCCGTAAAAATACCCTTTATTTTGTCTTTGTGAGACAATGATTAACATATGTGAAACACAAGGTGTTACAAATAAACCCACTGGGAACTGGGAAAAATCCGAGCCCCAGATGGGATTCGAACTCACGACCCTCCGTGATATAGTACGGATGCTCTAGCCACTGAGCTACTGGAGACTCTATGGTTAGCAAGGGTGAAATGTGGGTATTTGACTCGAGCTGCATTACGCAACCACAGAGTCAAATAGCCACTGACTCCATAGCTCATAACTGCATTATGCAGTCACATTGAGAGCATCATTGAAATACAGTTGCCTTTATTTATTGTGAACGATGCGGCCAACCAACCACCAAAGTTAGCGAATATGAGACAATGATTAACATACATCAAATACGAAGTGTTACAAATGAACCCACTGGGAACTCGGAAAAATCCGAGCCCAAGATGAGATTCGAACCCACGACCCTCCGTGAAGTAGTAAGGATGCTCTAACCACTGAGCTACTGGAGTGGTGAGCTCGGATTTTTCCGAGTTCCCAGTGGGTTCATTTGTAACACCTTTTATTTGATATATTTTGTCTTTAGTTTCTCAAACTCGATGGCCCCATTTTTGTTTCTGAAAAGTTATCAGAAGGCTAAGATGAACTTTTTGCGAAGTTTAACAAAAATTGAGTCTTGCGGATTCAGAGCCACCTTAATTATGTGACTTTGTTAACGTGGCTCTGAATCCGCTCGACAGAATTTTTTTTAATTTTGCCGAAAGTTTCACCGTGGCCTTCTTATCACTTTTCGGCGATTAAAAAGGGGGATGGATCACCGAGGTCGTTTTTAAGATATGGGCAACTAAATCCAAAATATAGGGTGTTTTTGCTGGGCTTTCTCGTTGCCAAGGTAACTAATTACATCACAATAATGGTCACATCTTGTTTGGAAATAGTCGATGTTTCATATTGTACCATAAAACTGTTGTTACATGATACAGTGTTGTAGCGTCATTCGATCTAAAGAGAGTGTCTTTTAAATGTTGAACCCTTTCGAGCCTACATGACTGCGTTACATTTCATAAAAATTGTGAGGAGAATTTACATACTGATCACTCCTGGCCTTCAAAGAGTTTTAATAATTCGGGTTAATATTATAGTTATTTTAGTTTAATGGAAAGTAGGCTTTCACGTTGCAAAGGCTTGTTTCGTGAATAGACTTCTTTAGACTTTTACGTCATAGGTTGATCACATGATGTGTATTGGGTAAACAAAGATTTGCATTGCAAAGAGAATCATTGAAGGGTAAAGATGTTTTCTCTTTTTTCTTTTTTCTACGGAAATTCTTCCGTTGTTTTTCGGCATGCTACACTACTGTAGTGCTTATGATTGCTATTACAATTCAACAATGGAAGAGCTATCATGGCATGGCTTTCCACAGGATGAAAAACTCGTTAAGGTAAGTGCATAATTTGATCGATCGACAGTGCACTTATATACAGTACATATTTCGGTCTTCAGATTTGTAAATTAAATTTCCCCACATCGTGTAGGTCTGGATATCTAGGATTAAAAGGGACCCGAAAAATGATTTTACAATCACCAAACATATGAAACTTTGTTCATCCCACTTTCGAAAAGAAGATTTTGTAGACTTTTATGCTATTAAAGGAATCTGAAAACTGGGGCTTTCCGTTAACTTTTAGCTGGGCTAAAAAAAAAAAAAAAAACAGAGAGGTGTTTTGAGTGATCTAACGCGAGTTAGAGACAGTGACGAGAAACATTTTAACCATTAAACTGGATTTTTCAGCCACGAAAAGTTTAGAAGGGTACAGGAGTTTGTTTCCCCTAAAGGGTGCCGAACACTGAGGCAAGCAAACACCAAAGAGTTGATACTTCGTTGCTGTTTGACTCTGATCAAAAATCATTGGGAAGCGATGATGAGAGCAATTTGGATCAAGAAACTGATACTGCCGATTCCTCAAGAGATCATGTTCTTTCTGCAATTGTGCACTTGTCAATACAATACAATACACTCATCGTTCAATATTAATTCAAGACAAATAAATTTACAAAGAAAACAGATGAAGAAAGGATAAAAACTCTTGAAAGATAAATGTTGACTTGTGCAACCTCGTTCCCAGGGTCTCTCTTCTCTGCCTCCATTGTCGTTGAGAAAAGACCCCGGTTGACTCTGGTCACGTGTCTCCCAGAATCTGGGAGGTTCACCAAATGTGTGTTAGGGAACGGGTGGCAATGTAGGCCTTGTCGACATTGCGAAGAAGGGAATCAACACGCAATTCATTTTGAGGCCAGATGACCATCGACAAAATGTTTGACGGCAGTATTTTATGAACTACACACATGGAATTCGACCTGAAAGGCAAAAAGTTGTGGTCAAACCGATCGGACGCCACAGAAAATAACCTCGCGTTATTCAAGTTTTCACCCGTGTGAAGCACCGGATCAGCGAAGAATGCTGATAGTTTGCGACAATTTTAAAGAAAAGAAGATTTTGTCGTGCAAGAAAACAAGCGAAACGTTTATCCATGGGAAACAAACATGTTCAGCGATCAACCAGTGTGTTGTTATTTAAGTTCTCATGTCACGTATCGACCTCAAATCATCAAATCAAACTGTATTGACATGTGCAGGTATTTTATTTTGTTCTTTGATTTTCGTTTTTCTTTCGAATGTTTAACAACGTGATTCCTAAAGTCGCAATCTTGAACAGCGAGTTGACCGTTTTGACTTACGATATTTATATTTTTAACTTCGTGTAAATCGTCGATGTCGTTAAGATATTAGGGAACTTAAGCATCGACAACGAAATCGACGACGACGACGTTTGCGAACCGCGGTGGACTGGGTATAGGGTTTCGTTTTCAGCGGGAAAAACAAAGTTTAAGCATTTTAACCTGGGATCGTCGACGGATTTTTCGCTGGTGTACCCATTTCTCGTCATCATGGCATTTAGAGACGTTCGCAATCTTCTTCTTTTAAGCCATGACGATGGAACGATCAATGACGAAGAATTTCTTGTTCTTAACGACCTCTACGTTTCAAAAAATGCAGACTTTCCATACGACTCATACACGCCTTTTGATCTAGAAGAACTCGACGAATCTGAGTGTTTGGCGGAATTTCGCTTCCGAAAGCGAGATATTCCACGGCTGTACAATGTTTTACAAATTCCTGACACTCTTACCTGTAACCAGCGCTCGGTGTGCGATGGAGTTGAAGGCCTTTGTATGCTACTTAAGCGCTTGTCATATCCATGCAGATATGGAGATATGATCGTCCGATTTGCGAAACCCGTGCCAGTGCTCAGCATGGTTAC
>NC_090895.1:23782373-23787373 GCF_036669925.1 Montipora capricornis | reverse complement strand
CCTCGATTCCTTGTTCTATCAGTAGGTTAATACTGATCAAACCGCGGCCGCCAAAACAGCAGAAGAAAGTCGTTGGTGAGACAGTCCTAACGTTGAAAGATTTGCGGCAATGCTCTGCGTTTTTTCTTTTTTTTTAATTTGACCACCGGTAAGCCATAGAGTAGGCCACAGGGTAGGCCATGGCCTACACCATGGCCTAGGCCATGGCCTACCCCACGTTTTGTCTACACCCCTCCTCAACTGCCTCTTTCACGAAAGCATTGTGCACATCCTTTTCTGTGAAGAATTCATAACTCTTTTGACCGATTCCCTTTTTCCCACAACCTCTGAAATGATTTACAATTGTGATAGCCAACACATTTGCAAGATTTCGTAGCGATTTCTTCCACGCTGCCTAGGAACACCCGCTTGCGGCCACCATCTTGAATGTTATGTTTACCCAATAGAGACCACGTGACCGCGAAGCTAAAGAAGTCTATTCCGGTACCTTACAGTTTCCAATAGCGATGTGCGAAAAGACGAAAAATGCACGAGCCAATAGGGTGAGTGCAATTTGTAGTCTTTGAAAAAAAATTGCGAGACAGTGCCTCTTTATTCCAAATTACAAGAGGAAAGCATACGATTACTTATTAATATTATTCATGTAGAAAATTGTAATTCATAAGATGAAACGCGCGCGTATCAGGGAATCACAAAAAAATATCGCCCTCCAGTGCTAAAGTTTGATTGGCCATCTGAGACTTTCTTTGATCATTGACCAATCAGAACGCTTCATTGTTACCTTTTTTGCACTGAATTACCGCTTTTCTGCATTGCGTTTCCTGGAAACTGCATTTCTCTAGGCCAATTAGAATGAAGGAATTCTTCCATGCACATTTTTAACAGGGAAAATACACACACACACATACACACACACACAAAAAAAAAAACGAAAAAAAAAAAACCATTAAAACAACATTAGCGTTGCAGTGTACCTTGCTTGAAATGTGGTCCTTCAAAAAATGAACCGTGTTCTTCTTTTTTCTCGGGTTCTGTATATGGAAGCTTTAAAAACGTTATATTTGACATGATCTACAAGTCTTTAATTATGTTGAAAAGTGAGACATAATTATAAGATCTTATGACAGTGATTATATGATAATGAGATTAGACTGGCTGAGTCCCTTTGCAGATTACTACAAAAAAGGTACTCAGCTAAAGGGAGGGGAAAAGGAGGGGGGGGGGGGGGAGGTTTGGGCGTAATGACACTAAAATGCTTGCAAGTTCATTTCTCTCAACACTTTTTGTCTAGAATTGCTGCCTTCTTGTCACATCTTGAAATGTAGCAACCAATGCAGTTGTCATTCCCCTACTACTGTTGTGTTTCAAAGATAAGCACCATCTTTGTTAACGGCAATATAGTACCGGTAATGTTTGATCATCTAAATATTTACTACAGCAAACGTATTCAAGGGATTTCTTTCGAGGCCATTTTACAAAAGTGTTGAAGAGAACCAGGACACCTATAGTGCCTTTGACAATAGCCTTATTGGCCGTTTTTCAGTTCAAATTCTGAAACCTTTCCTTTGCTGACAAATGTGCTAGGAAATTCTGCATCCTTTCTTTCATAAAATGGACAGAAATTCTGCAGCCTTTTCTTTAGCGTTAGATGGGGTCAGAAATTTTTAACCCTTTTCATGAACGACACAGGGTAAAAAATTCTGAACCCTTTACTCGAATGATACAGAGTCAGGAATTCTGAACCCTCTACTCGAATGATAAAGAGTCAGGAATTCTGAACCATTTTCTTGAATAAAAAGAGTTCGCATAAATTCTCTACCCTTTTCTTGAATGATAAGAGTCAGAAATTCTGAACCCTTTTCTGGAATGATAAGGGTAAAGAAATTCTGAACCCTTTTCTTAAATGATAAAGATTCTGAAATTCTGAACCCTTTTCTTGAACGATACATTACCAAACGTTTTTGAAACCTTTTCTTCAATGATAAAGAGTCAGAAATTCTGAACCCTTTTCTTGAATGATAAAGAGTCAAAAACTCTGAACCCTTGCCTTGAATGATACAGGGTAAGAAATTCCGAACGCTATTCGTGAATGTTACAGGGAGGAAACGGCGATAGCTACGAAAGCGACAATTCCACAAAATAATAATGTCATTGATTACAAGAGGAAAACGGGCGTTACTAAACACAAGAACGGAACGGAACGTAATATACCGGAATAAACCGGAATATGCCGGAATGAGGTGGAATAAAACCGGAATGGAACGAAATGAACAAGAACAGTACCGGAATGACACCCGAATGAGGTGGAATGGCACACACAAAAGTGTTGAAGAGAACTAGGACACCTACAGTGCCTTTGACATTACCCTTATTGGCCGTTTTTCAGTTCAAATTCTGAACCCTTTCCTTTACTGACAAATGTGCTAGGAAATTCTGCATCCTTTCTTCCAAAAAATGGACAGAAATTCTGCAGCCTTTTCTTTAGCGTTAGATGGGGTCAGAAATTTTGAACCCTTTTCTTGAACGACATAGGGTAAAAAATTCTGAACCCTTTACTCGAATGATACAGAGTCAGGAATTCTGAACCCTCTACTCGAATGATAAAGAGTCAGGAATTCTGAACCATTTTCTTGAATAAAAAGAGTTCGCAGAAATTCTGAACCCTTTTCTTGAATGATAAAGAGTCAGAAATTCTGAACCCTTTCCTTGAATGATAAGAGTCAGAAATTCTGAACCATTTTCTGGAATGATACAGGGTAAAAAATTATGAACCCTATTTTTCTCATGACTGAAGTGCTCAAAATGATACAAAAGGCAAAAACACATGCAATTCCCTTTGGGAATCACGTGACCTAACACAAGCTGACAGAAACAACCGAAAATCGGTTGGCGCTAACTGAAACACCAAATTTTGGCATTTTCAGGTTCATTTCGCCATATTCCGCTTTATTTGGGTGTCATTCCCTCTCGTTTCTGTATATTCCGGTGCCATTCTTATTCATTTCCTTTCATTCCAGTGTTATTCCGGCATATTCCGGTATATTTCGTTCTGTTCCGTTCCGTTCCTGTGTTTGGTAACGCCCGAGGAAAACAGTCGTGCTGCACATACGGCACGCATTTTAAGACATACTTTTGCTGTACTCTTCATGCCAAGGACATGAAATCCCCAAATTTGAAGTTTAACAACATTGGTGAACTTAGAAATGTCAACCTTTTATTCCCTATTTTTACTTTGAAACCGTTTGTGTCCAATTTACGTTTAGTCACCGTCGAATAACTTTAAGTCCGTACTAGAGAAAAAAAAGGTTGTCTAGTTTTCTTGTACAGAATGGTTTTTGACCCTCAGCCCCCACCAATAGTAAGTAACAACCTACCTTTGAACTCAATAGTCACAGAGTCAGTGGCATGTCCATAATTGTTGTTTGCATCACAGCGGTATTCCCCAAGATCATCGACTTGAATGGCAGTGATCAACCACGTCTTACTGTACTGTTTGCGGCCTGTGGGCACATGGGTCCACATCACAAACAGCGGTGGCGTTCCAGAGGCATTGCAAAACAATGGGACATCATCACCTTTTTGGACAATAATTCTATCCACGAAAGGCACAATAAATGCAGGAACTACGAAGGAAACGTATAAAAAGAGTCAAGTCCTGTTAAGCTTGGAAATTGCGCCTTAAAGAGTTCGGCTTGTAGTACAGACATCGATCGTGCCTCCCACCTGTGAGGAATGTTGCCGAACGTTTTATCGTGGCCTTCTAATCACCTTTCAGAAATAAAAAAATGGGGGATCACCGAGGTCGTTTTGAGATGTGAGCAACTAAATCCAAAATATGGGGTGTTTTTTTCTGGGCTTTCTCGTTGCCAAGGTAACCTATTACATCACAATAATGATCACATCTTGTTTGGAAATAATCGATGTTTCATATGGTACCATAAAATTGTTGTTAGACGATAAAGTGTTGTGGCGTCATTCGATTTAAAGAGAGTGTCTTGTAAGTGTTGGAACCCTTTCGAGCCTCCTTAAGCTCATAAGAATCTTCATCTCAATATACCTGTGTGAGTAAAATTTCATAAAAAAAATGTGAAGAGAATTTACATACTGATCCCTCCTGTCACTCAAAGCGTTTTAATACTTCAGGGACTTTCAGAGGAACAAGGATGACTCTGGGTTCATATTATAATTATTTTTGTTTAATTCTTGTACAGCGTGGTTTTTGACCCTCAGCCCTCACCAATAGTAAGTAACAACCTACCTTTGAACTCAATAGTCACAGAGTCAGTGGCATGTCCATAATTGTTGTTTGCATCACAGCGGTATTCCCCAAGATCATCGACTTGAATGGCAGTGATCAACCACGTCTTACTGTACTGTTTGCGGCCTGTGGGCACATGGGTCCACATCACAAACAGCGGTGGCGTTCCAGAGGCATTGCAAAACAATGGGACATCATCACCTTTTTGGACAATAATTCTATCCACGAAAGGCACAATAAATGCAGGAACTACGAAGGAAACGTATATAAAGAGTCAAGTCCTGTTAAGGTTGGAAATTGCGCCTTAAAGAGTTCGGCTTGTAGTACAGACATCGATCGTGCCTCCCACCTGTGAGGAATGTTGCCGAACGTTTTATCGTGGCCTTCTAATCACCTTTCAGAAATAAAAAAATGGGGGATCACCGAGGTCGTTTTGAGATGTGAGCAACTAAATCCAAAATATGGGGTGTTTTTTTCTGGGCTTTCTCGTTGCCAAGGTAACCTATTACATCACAATAATGATCACATCTTGTTTGGAAATAATCGATGTTTCATATGGTACCATAAAATTGCTGTTAGACGATAAAGTGTTGTGGCGTCATTCGATTTAAAGAGAGTGTCTTCTAAGTGTTGGAACCCTTTCGAGCCTCCTTAAGCTCATAAGAATCTTCATTTCAATATACCTGTGTGAGTGACATTTCATAAAAAAAAAATGTGAAGAGAATTTACATACTGATCCCTC
>NC_090895.1:23769873-23777373 GCF_036669925.1 Montipora capricornis | reverse complement strand
AATGGCGAGCGATTCGAAGGTTGAAGCTATTTACTCTGAGTGTGAGAATTTCATCAACGTGGATCTTCAAATTAAGGAGAAATATGTCTGGCTCACAGTTGAGTTTTACCTAACATTCAGGTGGCCACTGGTTCGAAAAAAGACCTAGTTGACTGTTTAAGCCACGCACATATTCATGGGGAGCTTTCCAATTCCAAGAAGCAAGCCATGATAAAGTTAATTGAAAAGAAAGATAACGACAAACGATTTCTCAAAAGCTGGCGCCCAATTTCTCTGATTAATGTTGATCTTAATAATGCATCAAAAGCAATGGCTACGAGGCTAGAACCAAACTCTTTTTGAGGACGAGCTGATTTCTCGCAAAATAATTTTTTTCCAACCTATTTACTTAAAATATTACTTCTCGCTAAGTGTTGCATCTTTTTTGTCCAAATGAAAGCTGAAAATAAAGATTTCCTTATCGATCTTTCAGTTGATTCTTTTTTGTAATTCAATATACTCCGTCAAATTTGCATAACATGCGAAACAAAATAACCACGCACGCAACAAATTTAGTCGCATCTTCGTCGAATTCTCATGCAAAACACAGGAATTTTTTGGTAAGTACCAGACAAATCCAGGCTTCAACACCCCTCCCATCCCCTTCCCCCGGCAACCCCACCGGGCATTTGAACTGAGCTACAAACACTAGCAAGCCCACCTTGAATAAGACTAAACCACGGAAGAAAATAACGAAAGACACAAGGAAATTGAATGAAGCCACTGTTGATGTAACCTCCAACGGTAATGAATTCTCTGACTATGAAGTAAGTGAAGTTACTGCCAAGCAGGTAGACACAGTTGAGGTTAGTACAGAAGGAGCTAAGACAGTCCACTGTAAACAAACTAAAAAATTAAAAAAAAAAAAAAAAAACTACCAAGCATGTTAAATGTGACAACTTTGATGAAGACCTTGGACCAGACACACACTATTCCGTTCTTAACTTGAAGATGAAGGATGGTACAAGAGTACGCCTTAAGGGAAAAGGCGACACTAGAGCTCAAGTCAACTTGATGAATGCAGCCACCTTCAAGAAAATCTTCGGTGACAACTCAAGTCTCTTACATTCGAGAAATGTATTTTTACATTTGCATTCCCACTTATTTAAAGACCATTCCAACACTCTAGGGGAGTCTTTCGCCTCACCATACAAATGTGGATCAAAGAGATGCGACCTGTACCTTACAGAAATCATCCGACTACGGTAGAAACCTATTCTCCCTAAAATTCTGCAAAGCTATGGGAATATTCGATCTACTGTGTAACAAGCCAAAACATGCCAGGATTGTCGTGGTCACTTTGATGTCAGTGATGTGCACGACCAAAACAGTGAGCCAAAAGAACCCAAAAAGGATGTTCCATGCTACACCTTGGACTTGAAGAATCCAGTTGAAGTGCGTTATACAAAATAAGTCACTGAACATGCCAAGGATGTCTTCACTGGTGTAAGAAAGTTGAAAAGATACCAGTACAAAATTGAGATTGACAAGTCTGTATCACCAGTCGTCACGCCACTTCAACGAACACCGGACAAGCTCCAAGCTGATTTGAAAATCTGCCTTGATAATACGAGAAGAAAGGTGTAATTGAAAAACAACACAATGCAACAGACTGGGTCAGTAGCCTGCTGTGCACCTCCAAGCCAAATGGGAAGCTTTGAGTTCGCTTGAACCCTAAGCCACTTAACAAAGCTGTTCGACGACCTCACCAATATGCGTCCACACTAGCCGAAGTTTTAAACAGACTCGCTTTTGCGAAGAACCTTTTTTCTCGAATAATGAAGCACCAAATAAACAACCAGCTTTCTTTCAAATAATTCTTCATTGTCACAATTGCCATTATTTTTCTTACCTGAAGACTATGGAGAGTTCAGTAGTAAATAAATGTAAATAGCCAGACAACGGAGATGCGAATTCACTAAACACAGATGCATTCAAGGTGTTCAAATTCAGTCAAAATTTTGTTCAACCCATACTAAATTTGTCATTTGGTTTCAGTGTTGCACATAACACTATAGTTAGTAAAATATTAGAAATACAGCTCATTTTGATACGGAGAAGCAATTGTTGTGGAAGTTCTTTTCTAGTCGCTTTTAAGATTCCAGATATCTATTTTTCACCGCCTGTCTTGTTTATGCAATTGACATTCCATTCTCGAGCTCCATAAGGTACGTTTTGTTTAAAGATCCACTTAAACGCCATTCGCTATGAACTATTAAGTAACAACAAAGGTGACAAAAAACTGATTAAGACACAGCTCTTCACTGCTGATATATTCATGTAAGGTCGGCTTGAAATCTTTGATCAACAGTGTCTCCTTTATTTTTCAGTGAGTGTCGGGTAGCTCTTTGGCTAAAATTTCAAAATGATCCCATTTTAAACTATGACCAGTTGATGTAACATGGTCCACAAGAGCCGACGTATGATGGCCATTAATTAACTAATTAGTGCTTTAAAATGCCCTGTTTTTCTGTTATGCAATCGTCTTTTAGTTTTCCCGATATAAAAGTCATTGCAGTCCGAAGGGCTAACTCTATCTTTGTAAGGAAAGAAAGGTCTCATGCGACAAGTGCTTTGAAAAATCACTCTAAGGTCAACGCACCCATAGCATTTATTTATACACGACTTAATTTGTTTACTAACGATTTTGCTTTGTAGCCCTAATTACGGTAAGACTAAGAGAATTTTCTTTTTGGGAATAAAATGAAGCAGTTAGTTTCGAATGAAACTAAATTTAAAAGAAAACTTGCCCAAAATTCAACAAAATCTAGGGAGGACAGTTATAGTTTCCTATCTTCGCAAACTAAAAGGAGACAAAATAATTGATGATAATATCATGTGGTTCTAGTCATGGAGTTTTCTACCGCCTTCCTAAGTTTAATATTTTTCAGTTTAAACTACTTCACGGGCGTTTAGCGACAAATGATTTTCTAAATAGAATGGGTATTAGAGAAAACGATAATTATACCTTTTTGTAGAACAGAGAAGGAGTCCCTTTTTCATTTATTTTGGTCTTGTAGCGAGACGTTTTGTTTTTGGCGGGGCTTAATAAAATGGTTGGCCGAAAACCAAATAAAACTAGAAGCCAACATTTTTACTCCCGATATAATAATTGGCCTGAGATCGGACACCCTATCTAACATAAAGAAATACTTCTACTTCCTTGTTGCAGATATTAAATGTGGTCTTGCAAAACAAAGGAAGTACTCCCAAAAATAGAAAGATTTCCTAGTTTTCTATCTTCTTTCACCTCTTGAGTCTTAAACCTCAACAAATTAAATAAAAAAAATCAAACTAAAACAAGTTTCACGTAAGCGTTTTTAAAAGGAAGCTATGCATGCACGAAAGAGATTAATAATTTAGCTGAGAACTCGTAGCAATGACTTTTTTTATGTTTATAGCTTACCGAATACATGTATGTTATGTAATGTACTGTACTCCGGTTTAAGTAAATGTTGTTATTTAAGTAATCAAAAAACCAAAAAAAAGTTTTATAAACAAGGTTGCCCTTTCTGTCCGATTGTTTCCTTTGTGTACACTTACAATTACAATCTAGTTTCATATCTTTTGAGCATACTTCAGCCCATCTGTACAAATCATTCCACTGTCAAGAATTCCCTCAGCATTGCTGATTGGGCCAAGATATATGATCATAATAATGAGGTTATGTGCTCTCTTGACGTCCGTTCCTTGTTCACAAACATTCGACGTGATGAGACAATAGAAATTTGTCTTGATAAACTGTATGCCCATCCCGATCCACCGATGATCCCTCGCTCCGTCTTGAAGGGTCTGCTTGAGTTTGCCACTTAGAGGAGCCATTTCATATGTGATGGTGACTACTACGATCAATTTGATGGCGTTGTAATGTGCTCACCTTTAGGACCTGTGTCAGCCAATATCTTTTTGTGCCAATATCTTTATGTGCAAGAAGTGGGTTTTTAACTAAATCGGTCGCCCTTCTATTTGGTTTCGATACGTTGATGATACTTTCACTCTATTGGAATTTCTACAGTATCTCAATAGCTGCCATATAAACATCAAATTTACTATAGATTTTGAAGAAAATATTCTGATCCCATTTCTTGATGTACTTACCAAACGACATAAGCATCCTTTTTCATCATCAATTTATCGAAAGAAAACTTCCACTGGTCTTTACACTAAATGGGACTCTTTCACACCTCGAAAATACAAAGCAAATGTGATCCGTATTCTCACTTTCCGTTGTTTCCGCATTTGCTTGTCGCCTCATTTGTTACAATCGTCTCTTGGATGAACTTAAGAACTTGCTATCACAAAACGGTTACTCCAGTGGCGTTGTTAATTATAACAAGAGAAATGTCTTACAAAAGCAACAAAACAAACCATTAACCCCAACCATCAATCACAGTCCCCAAAAAGAAAATGTTGCTAGTTTTACTTTATTCAGGGCTACAAAGCAAAATCTTTAGTAAACAAATTACGTCGTGTCCAAATAAGTTCTATGGGTGTGTTGACCTTAGCGTGATTTTTGAAAGCACTCGACGCATGAAATCTTTGTTTCCTTACAGAGATAGAGTTAGTCGTGGCCAACTGTAATGTCTAAGATTGTATATAGAGCTGCCTGTTGGGACTAAAATGATTGTTTATTGAAAAAAAGGACGATTGCATAACAGAAAAACAGAGCATTTTAAAGCACTAATTAATGGCCATCATACGTCGGCTCTTGCGGACCATGTTACATCAACTGGTCCCGGTTTAAGATGAGATCATTTTGAAATTTTAGATCATAGATTTAAAGCCACCCTTACACGAATATGTCAGCAGCGAAAAGCTGTGTCTTTATTAGTTTTTTTGTCACCTCTATTGTTACTTAATAGTTAATAGCTAATAAGATCGTGGTCCTGTATATTTAAACTCCAATTTTGCATTAACTGTCTTTTCTGAAGATGTATGCTGAAGCATACGAAATATCTAGTAAAAGATAATTTCAATGAAATGATGCGTTTAAATCTGATGTTTGTCACCGTTGTTTGTATGTTGTTTCTGATAAAACGGAGATGGCCAAAGAAAATAATAATTTTGCAAATACTTCTAATTTTCATTAAATGTGTTTATTGTTTATGACCAAACTATAATTTTCCCCAATATAGTTTTGCAATATTTAGAGACTATTATAACTGTATTAGCTCTGCTGCGAATGTGGTGACTGGGAAAAGAATGCTTTGCGAGAAAATGTGAAAACCTGAGTTGTTTTGGCGGTTTTTGAAACGGCCAACAGGTAACATAATACAACCAGTATGTTCTTTTTGGTTGTAGAAGTCAAGATGCTTTCACAGCATCCTTTAGTAATTAGAAGCTTAGTCCTAGTCCTTGGTGTAATCTCATTACATTTGGCTCACATCTATCCGAGAAATGGGCATATATATGTTAACTATTTGATAATGAAAGCCCTGCTCAAAAGGTGTAATGATCCATAACGGTTACCGTAGCAACAATACGTCACTTGGCCCTAACATGGCCGTTTCCGTTCATTCCTAATGGAATAAATGGAATATCTGTTAATCAGCAACATCATAAGTCTATTCGGTTCTTCCATTGAAGCAATCTTTGTCTAAGACATCACAGTTCACAAAATCCTACCAATAATGATTTCAAATACATAAAACATACACATCATTTCCTTTACCACAGTAACGCAAGTTACAAGCTGGATGCTTCACCAACTGGTACACAAAATAACTACTACAATTCCGGATCTTGATGTTGCTCTTCCATTGACAGCAGTCGTTATTCCAGTGATAACAAACTTGAGCAGTTTGTAGTCCATCCTGTACTGATGGGTGGGTGCCATTGAGCCATCCTGGAGCACGCGTACCACATCTATCGATAGGAACACATCGCTCTGGAATCTGATCGCCACTGTCCCCTGTCATGCGGTACCACTTATGTGACACGATTTTGTCTGGATCCCAACGATCACATTTAGGATCGCTTCTATTCGTATTACTCACTGCACGATCAGCTTGATCAAGAGTTGTGTAGTTTGAACATTCACTGGCCTCACCTAAAAAGACGCAAAATTTGCAATTCAGATCTAGTCCAGTGCAGCGCAACCTTGAAAATTAGTGTTTGCCCTTTAACGGAGATATGCATAAAACAAAACTTGTATACATCAAGTAGATTTGGAACTTAAGTTGCAAAAGGTCACGAAAGGAGTCCGTAGTGTGTGACGTTCCTTAGGAAATGCATTGGCATTCAGTTTACAGCGTCACCATATTGTAGACTGCTAGATCTTTTGCTCTAAATCGTTGAAACGAACACTTCAAAATAGCTGAAACTGCGGGTCGCAAATACTGCGGGCGTTTGTTAGAGCAAAAAGAGAAACTGCAATGGTTTCATATTGCTTTTTGGAGCCCCATTGACAGATTGGCAGCTGTCATCATCCTGCCTGCCATACCCATGAACTATTTAAGCAGAAAAACTCTACATATTTACTAAGGAACAACGACTTCGTTATCCCTACTTTTAACACTACTACTATTATTATTACTATTATTATTATTATTATTATTATTATTGTTATTGTTGTTGTTGTTATTGTTATTGTTATTATTTATTTATTTATTTTAAATTATTAACATGTTTATTGCAAAAACAGAGGCACAACTTACAAACTGAATACGTACAGTACAGTACAATGCCTCCACTACTTACAATGTAATAGTAGCAATATTTACATGTCTTATTTATAAAGTGATATCTACGCTACTTGCAATAATAACAATACGATTTAAGGTGGCTCCATATGGTTATTTCCTGTGCATTTGGCGCCCTCTAGTAACCACTATCCATGGGAATTTTTGCATTGCTCTTAATCGTATCTCTCTCAAGTGTATAGAAATAAACTACTCTTTTCAACCATGACTGTTAAATTAACGGAGTTATACCTGGAATTATAAATATTTAAAGATAGGTTGTTTACAGTGTTTATTTTGCCTTTATTTTGGTTTTCTTCGATTTCCTTCGGTGAAAAGTTCCTAAAGTTTGACATTACATGACACTTGTCCAGAGGAATCTTCTTAAGGCCAAAAAAATATAGGCTACAAAGGTAGTTTCGTTTTTTTTTTTAGCGAATTTGCCATTTGAGCATGCGTGAAATTCCCAACCACGCGCATGCGTGCGCGTACCTGTGCTTGAAATCTATAATGTTTTTCTGAGCGAAGAAATTGATGGAATTTGGTGGCGAGCTCAGCCTCGAGCTCTTTGAAAAAAGGGACAAAGTTTGGAGGAGTATCTTCTTCACTTGGTCTACAAATATGGGAATCCCCCTTTGTCGATTTTTGCTTCCTTTCCGTAGCGTTCACGACTCCAAGGACGGCTGTGTCCCTCGATCGATGGTTGTTAGAATAAGATATGTTGCTCAGAACAGTGGGAAATGATTCCTTTAAACTTGACCTTCTGTTAGACCCCAAAGCG